>NW_024070207.1:20670685-20685503 GCF_014754425.2 Oryx dammah
TTTTAATTGGAGACTAATTATTTTACAGTATTGTAGTGGTTTTTGCCATACATTCAGATGAATCAGCTATGGGTGTACATGTGTCCCCCATCCTCACTCCCCTCCCACCTCCCTCTCCATCTCATCCCTCAGGGTCATCCCAGTGCACTGAGCCTGAGCACCCTGTCTCATGCATCAAACTTGGACTGGCGATCTATTTCACATATGGTAATATACATGTTTCAATGCTATTCTCTCAAATCATCCCACCCTTGACTTCTCCCACAGAGTCCAAAAGTCTCTTCTTTACATCTGTGTCTCTTTTGCTGTCTCTCATATAGGGTCATTGTTACCATGTTTCTAAATTCCATAAAGATGTGTTAATATACTATATTGGTGTTTTTCTTTCTGACTTACTTCACTCTGTATAATAGGCTCCAGTTTCATCCACCTCATTAGAACTGATTCAAATACATTCTTTTAAAGAGCTGGCTAAATATTCCATTGTGGATATGCACCGCAGCTTTCTTATCCATTCATCTGCTGATGGACATCTAGCTTGATTCCATGTCCTAGCTATTGTAAACAGTACTGCAATGAACGTTGCAATACACGTGTCTCATTCAATTCTAGTTTCCTCAGTGTGTATGCCCAGCAGTGGGATTGCTGGGTCATATGGCAGTTCTATTTCCATTTTTTAAGGGAATCTCCACACTGTTCTCCATAGTGGCTGTACTAGTTTGCATTCCCACTAACAGTGTGAGAGGGTTCCCTTTTCTCCACACCCTCTCCAGCATATATTTTTTGTACACTTTTGAATGGCAGCCATTCTGACTGGCGTGAGATGGTACCTTATTGTGGTTTTGATTTGCATTTCTCTGATAATGAGTGATGTTGAGCATCTTTTCATGTGTTTGTTAGCCATCTGTATATCTTCTTTGGATAAATGTCTGTTCAGTTCTTTGGCCCATTTCTTGATTGGGTCATTTATTTTTCTGGAATTGAGCTTCAGGAGCTGCTTGTATATTTTTGAAATTAGTTCTTTGTCAGTTGCTTTGTTTGCTATTATTTTCCCCCATTCTGAAGGCTCTTTTCACCTTGCTTATAGTTTCCTTTGTTGTGAAGAAGCTTTTAAGTTTAATTAGGTCCCATTTGTTTACTTTTGTTTTTATTTCCATTACTATGGAAGGTGGATCATAGAGGATCCTGCTGTGATTTATGTCGGAGAGTGTTTTGCCTGTTTTCCTCTAGGAGTTTTAAAGTTTCTGGTCTTATGTTTAGGTCTTTAATCCATTTTCAGTTTATTTTTGTGTATGGTGTTAGAAAGTGTTCTAGTTTCATTCTTTTAGAGGTGGTTGACCAGTTTTCCCAGGACCACTTGTTAAACTGATTGTCTTTTCTCCATTGCATATTCTTGCCTTCTTTGTCAAAGATAAGGTGTCCATAGGTGCATGGATTTAGCTCTGGGCTTTCTATTTTGTTTCATTGATGTATGTTTCTGTCTTCTTGCCATACTGTCTTGATGACTGTGGCTTTGTAGTAGAGCCTGAAGTCAGGCAGGTTGATTCCTCCAGTTCCATTCTTCTTTCTCAAGATTGCTTTGGCTATTTGAGGTTTTTTTGTATTTCCATACAAATTGTGAAATTATTTGTTCTAGTTCTCTGAAAGAGATAGAAATTGTATTCTTTTTAATGGCTGAGTAATACTCCATTGGGTATATGTACCACAGCTTTCTTATCCATTCATCTGCTGATGGACATCTAGGTTGCTTCCATGTCCTGGCTATTATAAACAGTGCTGCAATGAACATTGGGGTACATGTGTCTCTTCCAATTCTGGTTTCCTCCGTGTGTATGCCTGAATCAACCATAGCTGTACATATGTCCCCTCCGCCTTGAACCTCCTTCCCATATCCCATCCCTCTAAGTTGTTAAAATTTAAACACAGCATTACTATATGAGGGAGCAATTCTACTACTAAGTGTATAGTCAAGAGAATCAAAAACAGGCTTTAAAACAAAAGCTTGCTCATAAATGTTCATAGCATTATTATTCATAATAAACTAATAAACATATTATTAACATAATAAACATTATTCAAAATAAAGAGTGGAAAAAAATGTCCATCAACTAATGAATGGATAAACAAAATGTGATATATTCACACATTGGAATACTATTCATCCATAAAAAGTAATGAAGTACAGATTCATGTCACAACATTGATGAACCTTGGAAGTGTTATGTAAAGTAAAAGAGGCCAGAGACAAAAAGCCACATATTGGATGATTCCATTTTTATGAAATGCCTATGATAAGCAAACCTATAGAGATACAGAATATAGATCAGTGGTTGCTTGGAGCTGAAGAGGTTGAAGAGAGAATGCGGAATGATTACTAACAGTTACAAGGTTATTTTTAAAGTGATGTGTTAAAATTAGATTATATGATACTTACATACTGTGTAAATATAAAAAAAAATTGAATTACACACTTTAATCGGTGTACATAAATCTTCTATAAAGTATATTAGTATATTTTAAATGTTCAGACATATTTAAAACTTGGTTAAAAATAATTAAAGAGGTGGATATCTATAAAAACAGCAGCCTTAAGTGGAAGATTAGTTAAAATCTTTCAGAGACTAGAAAAGAAGAAAACAAAGTATTGCTTTATTTTAGATTTATAACAATATGAGTAAGAGATGAGTAAGAGAATTTATAGGCAAATCTCACTCATGATCATAGATGCGAAGATATATATAGTTAAAAAAGCAAACTGAAATTAGTGCTGTGTAAAAATAATACATTATTAAAATTAGGTTGGTCTCAGGAGAATAAGGCTGGTTTAACATGATCAAACCCATAGGTGTAATTCAACTTCTAGTAGATTAAGAAAAAATATACATAATGATCTCAATAAACACAAAGTTTTTAACAAAATTCAATATACATTCAATGTTTTAAAATCTTAATCAATGAGGAATAATATGGAATTTTATTAACCTGATAAGGGTAAAATAAAAAAATAGAGTAAATATCATTCTTGATAGTTAACAATTTGAAATTCTTCCTTTCTTTAAAATTAAGAAGAAAACAATGATATCCACTATTACTGCTTCCATTCAACAATGCACTGCAGAACAAAATAGGGAGACCAAAAATAATCATTCAGATATGGAAACAATATATATCAGAGCTCATTGTAAATTAGTGGGGAAAGGAGTGATGGTTCAGTAAGATATACTGGGATAAACTTGTTACCCATTTAGAAAAAAGTGAAGCTGAAGTCCTATATTACATCATACAGAATATTTAATTCAAGATGGATTCAAGCTTAAATGTGAAAGAGAAAACTTTAAAACTTTTTAAAGGAAATATAAAAGGAATATTTATATTACCTTAGAAAAAGAAATGATTTCTGAAACAAGAAAACAAAGAACTAACCAGGAAAACATTCTATAGCACCTATTCCCTATTTCTACAATTCTATTATATTTAATTTTACAGGGGATTGTAATTACTTACTTAATTGTCTACTCCACTGAACTAACAACTACTTAAGGATAGGGACTGTATTCTATTAATTTTATCTTTCCCCTCAACCCTGGTAGGTATTAGTTGTATCTCTATGATAGAAGAGAAGAGAGAGTTTCAGGAGAAAAGGGTAGCTTTTACTTTTTCCCTGATTTCGTATTTCAGCGCTTTTCCCTCCCTAGCAATTACCCAAGTTTTTCTCTCCCTGTTAGGTGTATGAAGGGTCATACATGTATATTACCATCCACATCCAAGCCATGTTTTTCATTACCTACTCTCAGTCATCTACTTTATTTGTAAAATTTCAGTCCAATATCTTATTTCTTCATGGATTCAATTTCTTGGCTTTTGAAGGGCACAGTAAAGTGAAGAATAAAGGTCTATTAATGACTAAAGGGGAAAAAGAAAAAACCCAAGTATTATTTGTTCAGGGCTTCCCTTTTAGCTCAGTCAGTTCTAAATTGGATCTCTGGAGGTTAATCTCCAGAAAAGAGATTCTAAAGGTGCAATTAAAATTCAGTATGAGCAGACTACATCACTGCAGATCCATCTTAGATCTGTAAGAGGCCTTCCCAAGGTCTAATTCCCCTTCAAACATGAGAATGTCTTCTTTCACATTCTTGACATTTCAAGAGCTACCTCAGCTATAATCCTTCAAACAGAGCACTGATGGTGACAAGAAGCCCACTGTTTGAGAGGAAAGTCTTTCCCATTTTATTTTGTCCTAACTAATCATTCTAAATCCAGAAAAAGGAACACACAGCCCTGAGGTAATAGGAGCATTGTAAAAATTTCCATATTTCTGTAGGTGTTTTCCCAAGATATTTTCTCCAGAAAGTTTTTCAACATGACCCCCTAGATTCCATAAGTAATGGCAAACACAGAATGCCCCAAAGCCTCTTTTACATAGAAAAACAATTAGTTGAAGTTAGTCACCATCCTCTAAATTGTACATTCCAGCAATATAGAGTCATTTGAAAAGGCACAAGAAATTGAATCACAATCATAACACCACCAGCTCCATAGGGTGTGTCAATAGTCAGATTATCAATGAATCAGAGATGAATGCTTAAGACTGCTTTGGAAAAGAGTATAAATAAGACACACAAGGCAAGGGTCAATTTCATTCAAAGAATCAAAATATATAAGAATAGAAAAGGCCTCTGAGGGATCATTTAGTCCAGCTGTATTATACAGAAATACAAGTTCTACAACAGATTTTAAATCAAATGGATTTTTTGCATAATACATGTAAAATAAAACAGTTCATACTAACGTCTTCTCCAGAGAACCCTAGAGGACATTAGCATGTTGCAGGATTTGATAATCCATAGAGACCTATTTAACTTTGCTTAGATTATCCCAAATATATCTAGCTACAACCAACCTTTTTTTGTAACAACTAGCAAAATATTACTGCAATGCACACCAAGAAATGCTAACCTAGTTGAATCTTCTCATTTTAGAAATGAGGGAAAAAGACCCAGAAAAGTTTCTGAAATGCCTAAATCAACAAAACTACTTATTTGCAGAGCCAGGAATGCAATTAAGGCACCGTGGCAGCTTGTTAAGTGTGGAACATTCTTCTCTTCCGCCTTTATTCTCTCTAAATCCCTAGGGAAGGATGACATTTAACCACAAATTGGTTTCTTGGCACTCCCCTTCATTTCTTCTTTTAGGAAAACTGTATTACCTATACCAGTGATTTGCAACCAGATGGGTGAAGAGAAACCAGGAAGAAGTGTTAACAGAATCTGCAGGGCAAGAGAAGCATTTCTAAAAGCATATAAATGTTAAAGTATACTTTTTTATTTGGGGAAAAAAAGGATATTTTCTTTCCTTATATAAGGTTTTTGGTAGGAAATGACATTTAGTCTCATAAGGAACAAGTAGTAATCAGCCAGTCGAGCCAAACCAGGAGTAGTTGAAGGGTGTGGCAGGCAGAGAGGATAGTAAATTTTAAGGACTAGAGGCAGGAGAGATCATGCCATGATTCAGTTCAGTTTGTTCAGTAGCTCAGTCATGTCCGGGTAAATGGCAAAAACAAACAAACAAACAAACAAAAACACCACTAATTGAAGAGACACATGCACCCCAATGTTCACAGATGCATTATTTACAATAGGCAACATATAGAAACAACCCAAGTGTCCATCAACAGATGAATGGATAAAGAAGATGTGGCATATACATATACAACAGAATATTACTCAGCCATAAAAGAATGAAACTTTGCCATTTGCAACAATATAGGTGTACTTGGAGGGTGGTATGCTAAGTGAAATTAATCAGACAGAGAAGGACAAATACTATATGATATCACTTATATGTGGAATCTAAAGAATACAACAAACTAGATGTATAATTAAAAAGAAACAGACTCAGATACAAAGAATAAACTAATGGTTACTAGTGGGGTGAGGTAAGAGAGGAGAGGCAAGATAGGGTAGGGAATTAAAAGGTACAAATTACTATGTATAAGATAAGCTACAAAGATTTATTGTAAAACACAAGGAATATAGCTAATATTTTATAATAACTATAAATGGAGCATAACCATTAAATTTGTGAATTACTATATTGTACAACATTCAGAAAATGAAGATCATGGCATCTGGTCCCATCACTTCATGGCAAATAGATGGGGAAACAGTGGAAACAGTATCAGCCTTTATTTTTGGGGGGCTCCAAAATCACTGCAGATGGTGACTGCAGTCATGAAATTAAAAGACGCTTACTCCTTGGAAGGAAAGCTATGACCAACCTAGATAGCATATTCAAAAGCAGAGACATTACTTTGCCAACAAAGGTCCATCTAGTCAAGGCTATGGTTTTTCCAGTGGTCATGTATGGATGTGAGAGTTGGACTGTGAAGAAAGCTGAGCAAAGAAGAATTGATGCTTTTGAAGTGTGGTGTTGGAGAAGACTCTTGAGAGTCCCTTGGACTGCAAGGAGATCCAACCAGTCCATTCTAAAGGAGATCAGTCCTGGGTGTTCTTTGGAAGGAATGATGCTAAAGCTGAAGTTCCAGTACTTTGGCCACCTCATGCGAAGTTGACTCATTGGAAAAGACTCTGATGCTGGGAGGGATTGAGGGCAGGAGGAAAAGGGGACAACAGGGGATGAGATGGCTGGATGGCATCACCGACTCGATGGACGTGAGTTTGAGTGAACTCCTGGAGTTGGTGATGGACAGGGAGGCCTGGCGTGCTGCGATTCATGGGGTCGCAAAGAGTCGGACATGACTGAGAGACTGAACTGAACTGAACACTTATAATACACAATATTGTATATCAAGTATACTTAAAGACTCAGTATAGAATCCAGGGTTTCCCAGGTGGCACAGTGGTAAAGAATCCGCAGGAGATGCAAGAGACATGGGTTTGATCCCTGGATTGGAAAGATCCCCTGAATAGGAAATGGCAACCCACGCCAGTATTCTTGCCTGGAGAACTCCATAGACAGAGGAGACTGGTGGGCAAAGAGCTGGACACAAGTAAGTGCTCACACACACACACACAGAATCCAGGAGGAAAATCCTGGGAATGGGGATTGTATGTGAAGCATCTTTTTCTTCTCTTCCTCCTCCTTTGACGGCTCCAGTCTCTGATTCCAAGAATACAGAAAGAAGGGAATGTTATCCTAAAACTAACAGTAGCATCTTTGAGTTCCTCCATATCAGTCAGCTTCAGACTCCAAGCCATGAAAACCTGTCCTGAACCAGTCTTATGGATTATAAGGTCACATTTCCTCTGTTCTGCCCACAAGCAAGGGGATGGGCCTCACGAGCTTCCCTGGTGGCTCAGATGGTAAAGCGTCTGTCTGCAATGCGGGAGACCTGGGTTCAATCCTTGGGTTGGGAAGATCTCCTGGAGAAGGAAACAGCAACCTACTCCAGTACTCTTGCCTGGAGAATCCCACGGATGGAGGCTACAGTCCATCGGGTCGCAAAAAGTCAGACACAACTGAGTGACTTCATTTTCACTTTCACTTTACTTTGCCAAAAGATAATTACAGTCATAGAGATTGAATAGATCCAAATACAATGTTTCTTTCCTAGTATTCTCCATGGAGTCCATAAAACACTTATTGAAAAAAGGTCCAGAGTCAAATAAGTGCTGGAAATGCTACATAAGTTCTGTGACCCAAAAATAGGATGACCTGTAATTAATCATATAAACTAGGCCACCTCTGAGAGCCAAAGGGGATTTGCTAATAATTACACAGAGTCAAAAGCACACACTGGAAATGTCCTGGGCCAATCAGTATCTATGGTTAGTTTGCTATTTAACCTAGAACTTTTCAAATTTATTTCTCCAAAGAATTTTTTTTTCCTCCTTGTAACACCTGTAACCTTATGAGAGACCATTATTCCACAGAATATATTTCAGGGAACACCAAATGTAAAGGTTTTAGGAGGATTTGCATGAAATGCAATAGACCAATACTTTCCAATCACTTCCTGTAAACGCACACCTAGGAAGAAATTGCTAATATTTTTGTGACACAAAAAGTAAGCAGCTGAGGTTCCTTGTAGCCAGAAAGAACTGCCCAGGGAGTCAGGCATTTGAGAGGATTACTATTTCAACACTTCTATAATCCTCTGCTATGTATCATCTGATACCTACAGTTCACGGAAGCTGTGAATAGACCAAAGCACACCCACAAATGACCTTTGTGTATTTCTTTTTCTTGAACACATGTACACCCATGGCTGATTCATATCAATGTATGGCAAAAACCACGGCTGTTGCTGCTGCTAAGTCACTTCAGTCATGTCCGACTCTGTGTGACCCCATAGACGGCAGCGCACCAGGCTCCCCCGTCCCTGGGATTCTCCAGGCAAGAACACTGGAGTGTGTTTCCATTTCCTTCTCCAATGCATGAAAGTGAAAAGTGAAAGGGAAGTCGCTCAGTTGTGTCCGACTCTTAGCGACCCCATGGACTGCAGCCTACCAGGATTCTCCATCCATGGGATTTTCCAGGCAAGAGTACTGGAGTGGGGTGCCTTTGCCTTCTCCACAAAAACGACTACAATACTATAAAGTAATTAGTCTCCAATTAAATAAATTAATTAAAGAAAAGACTAGTTGCAGGACATTAAATTAAATGAAGACTTGAAGGACTTAATTTTTTTTTTTTGTCCTTTTAGTCTTCTTTTGGCCTCTTTTGTTGCATAGAATTTGGGTCAGTGTCAAAAATCTTGAAAATTACTGGAAATGCAAAAAACCTGCTGACTGAGTCAATGAAGACACTGAATAAAAAATACTTCCATAGAAAAATAGAAACTGTATTAGGTATTTCAACAGAGTCTAATACAAGGAATTAGTTAAATAAGCAGTAAAAGCAAAAAGGGAACACTGAGGCAACAAAGAGGCCCAGGTCAGGTCTCAGAACTCTGAAGAGGGTGCACTGCTCAAATGATTCTGGCACAACAGAGGACAAAAAGTGAGGCTAGTTCTGGAGTGCCAAACGAAGGTAGAGACTTGGTCTTGTCATAGCTTCCTGAGCAGTAAACAAAGTGCAGATAATTCAGTCATTCAATTGTGGACTGTATACTTTTTCTGCCATTCCTTCCGTGACTTACTCCTTTTTATTTTTCAGATTTTTTCATCAGGGAGAGCTTTCTTGAGCACTTTATTCAAAATACTATTAAACACAACCACATATACAATTTCATAGCATACTCTTTCCTTCAAAATACTCCTCACAATTTATATATTATTTGTTCAATTATTTATGCTTCTCTGTCTCGCTAGACTTCAACTTCCATGGAGTAAGGTCCTGTTTATTTATTTATTTTTTAATTTTTATTTTTACTTTATTTTACTTTACAATACTGTATTGGTTTTGCCATACATTGACATGAATCCACCACGGGTGTACATGAGTTCCCAATCCTGAACCCCCCTCCCACCTCCCACCCCATATCATCTCTCTGGATCATCCCCGTGCACCAGCCCCAAGCATCCTGTATCCTATATTGAACATAGACTGGTGATTCGTTTCTTACATGATAGTATACATGTTTCAATGTCATTCTCCCAAATCATCCCACCCTCTCCCTCTCCCTCAGAGTCCAAAAGTCCGTTCTATACATCTGTGTCTCTTCTGCTGTCTCGCATACAGGGTTATCATTACCATCTTTCTAATTTCCATACATATGTGTCAGTATACTGTATTGGTGTTTTTCTTTCTGACTTACTTCACTCTGTATAATAGGCTCCAGTTTCATCCATCTCATTAGAACTGATTCAAATGTATTCTTTTTAATGGCTGAGTAATACTCCATTGTGTATATGTACCACAGCTTTCTTATCCATTCATCTGCTGATGGACATCTAGGTTGCTTCCGTGTCCTGTCTATTATAAACAGTGCTGCAATGAACATTGGGGTACATGTGTCTCTTTCAGTTCTGGTTTCCTCAGTGTGTATGCCCAGTAGTGGGATTGCTGGGTTATAAGACAGTTTTATTTGCAATTTTTTAAGGAATCTCCACACTGTTCTCCATAGTGGCTGTACTAGTTTGCATTCCCACTAACAGTGTAAGAGGGTTCCCTTTTCTCCACACCCTCTCCAGGATTTATTGCTTGTAGACTTTTGGATCGCAGCCATTCTGACTGGTGTGAAATGGTACCTCATCATGGTCTTGATTTGCATTTCTCTGATAGTGAGTGATGTTGAGCATCTTTTCATGTGTTTGTTAGCCATCCATATGTCTTCTTTGGAGAAATGTCTATTTAGTTATTTGGCCCATTTTTTGATTGGGTCATTTATTTTTCTGGAATTGAGCTTCAGGAGCTGCTTGTATATTTTTGAGATTAGTTGTTTGTCAGTTGCTTCATTTGCTATTATTTTCTCCCATTCTGAAGGCTGTCTTTTCACCTTGCTTATAGTTTCCTTTGTTGTGCAGAAGCTTTTAATTTTAATAAGATCCCATTTGTTTATTTTTGCTTTTATTTCCAGTATTCTGGGAGGTGGATCATAGAGGATCCTGCTGTGATTTATGTCGGAGAGTGTTTTGCCTATGTTCTCCTCTAGGAGCTTTATAGTTTCTGGTCTTAGGTTTAGATCTTTAATCCATTTTGAGTTTATTTTTGTGTGTGGTGTTAGAAAGTGATCTAGTTTCATTCTTTTACAAGTGGTTGACCAGTTTTCCCAGCACCACCTGTTAAAGAGATTGTCTTTACTCCATTGTATATTCTTGCCTCCTTTGTCGAAGATAAGGTGTCCATAGGTGTGTGGATTTATCTCTGGGCTTTCTATTTTGTTCCATTGATCTATATTTCTGTCTTTGTGCCAGTACCATACTGCCTTGATGACCGTGGCTTTGTAGTAGAGCCTGAAGTCAGGCAAGTTGATTCCTCCGGTTCCATTCTTCTTTCTCAAGACTGCTTTGTCTATTCAAGGTTTTTTGTATTTCCATACAATAAACAGGTCCTGTTTATTTTTAGTCACTTTGTATCCCCAGAAATTAACACATTGAAGGCACTCATTAAATGTCATTGAAAAAGTGAATGAACAAATTTCACAAGTTTAGCTTGGTGCTAGGAATGCACAAATATACAAATATACTAATTTACAAATATACTGTTCTCCTTTACATAGAGTGTCTTCTTTGTGCTCTCAAGAACCTACCATATTTGGGGATACAAAATCCCAACCAAGTTTTAATTTTTTGTGTGTCTTTTAATCTTATTATGATTAATCCTAACATATCATATGGGGCTTCCCAGGTGGCCCTATGGTAAAATATCCACCTACCAATGCAGGAGATGTGGGTTTGATCCCAAAGTGGGTAAGATCCCCTGGAGGAGGAAATTCTCCAGTATTCTTGCCTGGAGAGGTCTATGGATGGAGGAGCCTGGCAGGCTATAGTCCATGGGGTTGCAAAGAGTCAGACATGACTGAACACACATACACATACATTATAGGTTTGTTGTAAGAAACAATTAGAGGCATGTTTATGAACATACTGTGAAATGCATAAAAAACCACAACAGTGCCCAGCAGCACCACCATCATTGCTATTACAGGGTTATGGGGCTTTTTGGCAGGGAGGGGACAATACACATAGCAGTCTGACATAGTCAACTTTATGGGAGCTCTAAAACTTTATGCCAAATATACACAAATGCCAATCAGCCATTACATATTACAAGGATCCCTGGTATGCAGGGAACAACTATTTAGTGAACAAACAGACCTGGAGTCTTTATTATTTGAAGCAAATTTTATAATTGAACACTAATTCATGGAGAGAAGTCACATTGTTTCAAGGCCACAGCCCAGAAAAAAATAACATTTAGTATTTTATTTTAATAGGCTTTCAAAGAGACAGCCAGGTGTGTTCTTATAGCAAGCCTATGATATTGTTATCCCAAGGATTGAGACTTGATTTGCAATTCACATGATTTTCAATTTCTTATTGTTATGTTTCCCCACCTCCACCTATAACTCTCAGAAACTGTTTCCTGATGCTGCTTTCTGGCTGCCTATGGTCCCAAATTGTGTTCAATGATGTCTCAAACTTTCTCTATCCTTCTTAGATAAAAATAGTTTGAAGTAGTATAAAGAATAATGGAGTAGGAACCCAGAAATCTGAGTCTAGTCCCAACATTTTCACTGACCAGGTAAACTTTGACTGATTTCAATATTAGAGGCTCAGTTTTCCCATCTGTAATATACAAGAATAAGTGGAATTGAATCACTAAAAAGACTTTAAAATCTAATATTTGTGCATGTGTATGTAGCTTACTTGGTAAAGAGTCTGCCTGCAATGTAGAAGACTTGGGTTCAATCCCTGGGTCAGAAAGATCCCCTGGAGAAGGAAATGGCAACCCACTCCAATATTCTTGCCTGGAGAATCCCATGGACAGAGGAGCCTGACAGGCTACAGTCCATGGGGTTGCAAAGAGTCGGATACAACTGAGCGACTTTCACTCACTCGATGATTCTAGAAGAAGTTTGCTTTGTTTTATTCCAATATGACCCTTTTCTCTGCCATGTGCTAATATCTGATACTAGGTTGTTCATCAGATAAATCAGTACTCATCAATATGCAGCAAACTATTGTGTTACTCTTACCAGTGAACAGAATGGGTTAACACAGTGAAAACACATGTCTCTTCAAAGAGGACTTTTCCTTGAAGAAAAGAAAAGATTTTGATGTATTTGTGGGAAAGAGACTTTTGGTAAGATGGCCTTACTTCTCATGAAGTAAATGCACTTATGAATTGGAAGGGACAGTAATGGTCTAAATCTAATATGTATGACATCACCTGAAAATATCCTGAGCATATAAAAACCAGTAGTCCCTATTGCTCTTAGGTAATAGAAATCACTTAATTGTCCAGCTTGTATTTCATTATTGGTTATCATTATAATAGAAAACAATGACCATCACCCCATTTCTTGACTCTCTGGCCCTAGGTTTCCATGAGAACAAGCAATTCCTGTGGCCTGCTGTGCAGCCTGTCTGGGAAGATTTAGGGATTGGAACTACTGATTTCTACTTTTGTGTACTTGAATGAAGCTGTTAGTGAATATATCCTTTAAGCTGCCACCAATCACCTGATCTTTCTTCTTTGTTAAGAAAAACGTGAAAGTATTAGCTGTTCAGTTGTGTCCAACTCTTTGTGACCCAATGGACTGTAGCCTGCCAGGCTTCTCTGTCCATGGAATTTTCCAGGGAAGAACACCAGAGTGGCTTGCCATTCCTTTCTCCAGGAGATCTTCCCAACTGAGGGATCAAATCCAGGTCTCCTGCATTGTAGGCAGATTCTTTTACCATCTGAGACACCAGGGAAGCTCTAATTTGGTAAGAAGTGAAGTTTTTTTTCAGTCACTCAGCAAACAAAATGTAGCGTCAAGGAATCCTAATTCACCTTTCTAATCACTCCCTCTACAAGCATTAAGATCCACACACTACCTTTTAAATATTCAGAAATACCCAATTTGGTGCCTTACTGTAGCCTACACTGAACATCCACCAGTTTAATTTCCCTTTTCCTCAGTACAGAACACTCAGCTCAGGAAAGAAGAAAATTAATAAATGGTTATTAGTTAAAACTAAGATATCAAAGACTGATAAAGGCAAGATGTCAAGGAAATTTTCTTAAAAGTATTTATATTTTCAGAGATTAATGCAAACTGTACACTCAAAATATATGGATTTCACTGTACGTAAGTAGAAAGAGAGAATGAGAGAATTCAGAGAAGAGGACTTCATGGGCACAGGGAATCAGATGACCTGACTAAAGTGTCAAATAAAAACAAGAAAAATTACTGAAATAAAATTAAATGTTAGTATTACCAAATAAGTGTCACAAGCTTGCCAAAAATGACAGAATATTCAGGCAAAGAAATGAGTGAGGGTAGAAACCCAGAGCACTAATGCTGGCTTTATTCTCAAGGGAATTTAATGAGATCATGTTTATTTGAAAAATCATGGGAATCTCAAATGAAGCAAAATTCAAGTGCTAAAAATCCAATAGAAGTCCGCCATATAAAACTGGGAGAACAAAGTTTACCCCATTGAAGGGTAAACTAGAATTAAACTCACCCCAATTCGTGAACCATGAACTTGCAGATGTTCAAGTTGGTTTTAGAAAAAGTGGAGGAACCAGAGATCAAACTGCCAACATCCACTGGATCATGGAAAAAGCAAGAGAGTTCCAGAAAAACATCTATTTCTGCTTTATTGACTATGCCAAAGCCTTTGACTGTGTGGATCACAATAAACTGTGGAAAATTCTGAAAGAGATGGGAATACCAGACCACCTGACCTGCCTCTTGAGAAACCTATATGCAAGTCAGGAAGCAACAGTTAGAACTGGACATGGAACAACAGACTGGTTCCAAATAGGAAAAGGAGTATGCCAATGCTGTATATTGTCACCCTGCTTATTGAACTTATATGCAGAGTGCATCATGAGAAACGCTAGGCTTTAAGAAGCACAAGCTGGAATCAAGATTGCTGGGAGAAATGTCAACAACCTCAGATATGCAGATGACACCACTCTCATGGAAGAAAGTGAAAAGGAACTAAAAAGCCTCTTGATGAAAGTGAAAGAGGAGAGTGAAAAAGTTGGCTTAAAGCTCAACATTCAGAAAACGAAGATCATGGCATCTGGTCCCATCACTTCATGGCAAATAGATGGGGAAACAGTGAAAACAGTGTCAGACTTTATTTTGGGGGGCTCCAAAATCACTGCAGATGGTGACTGCAGCCATGAAATTAAAAGAGGCTTACTCCTTGGAAGGAAAGTTATGACCAACCTAGATAGCATATTGAAAAGCAGA
>NW_024070207.1:20685603-20689481 GCF_014754425.2 Oryx dammah
GACTTTATTTTGGGGGGGCTCCAAAATCACTGCAGATGGTGACTGCAGCCATGAAATTAAAAGAGGCTTACTCCTTGGAAGGAAAGTTATGACCAACCTAGATAGCATATTGAAAAGCAGACACATTACTTTGCTGACTAAGGTCCGTCTAGTCAAGGCTATGGTTTTTCCAGTGGTCATGTATGGATGTGAGAGTTGGACTGTGAAGAAAGCTGAGCAAAGAAGAATTGATGCTTTTGAACTGTGGTGTTGGAGAAGAGAGTCTCAAGAGTCCCTTGGACTGCAAGGATATCCAACCAGTCCATTCTAAAGGAGATCAGTCCTGGGTGTTCTTTGGAAGGAATGATGCTGAAGCTGAAACTCCAGTACTTTGGCCACCTCATGCGAAGAGTTGACTCATTGGAAAAGACTCTGATGCTGGGAGGGATTGGGGGCAGGAAAAGAAGGGGACGACAGAGGATGAGATTGCTGGATAGCATCACTGACTCAATGGACATGAGTTTGGGTGAACTTCAGGAGTTGGTGATAGACAGAGAGGCCTGGCATGCTGCAATTCATGGGGTCACAAAGAGTTGGACACGACTGAGTGACTGAACTGAACTGAACAACCTCTCAATGCCCAGAAAGATGAGAAGGAGGACAACAAATTAGATTACCTATCTTGAATTTTGACAATGAGTATAAGGAGAAAACTCCCTAAAAATTCACAACCATGGCCAGCCCTCATATGGCCCAATAGCTTCAGTTCACATTAACTGATTTGTCTCTCAAAACTCCAAACCAAGAATTTAGTTGATAGTGGTTTCCGCCTGACAAAAGAAAATTAATTTTTTTTTTGAGAAATCCCCTTCATCCCAGTTCTCAAAAATTTTCCACAGAAAAAATTTCTGAGGAAAACAAGCTGATCATGCATGCAAAAGAATATTAAATAATTTTGGCAATAAAGCACCATGATCAATAGGTAGCAAAAATAATAGAAATAGTAGAACATCATACATTGGAAGTATAAGATAGAAAATATGAAATGATTGTTTAAAGTATTTTAATAAATCAAAACAATTCTTCAGCTCAGATAAGTTCAGTCACTCAGTAATGTCTGAGTGTTTGCAATGTCATAGACTGAAGCACACCAGTCTTCCCTGTCCATCACCAACTCCCAGAGCTTGCTCAAACTCATTTACATCAAGTCAGTGATGCCATCCAACCATTTCATCCTCTGTTGTCCCCTTCTCCTCCTGCCTTCAATCTTTCCCAGCATTAGGGTCGTTTCTAAGGAATCAGTTCTTTGTATCAAGTGACCAAAATATTGGAGTTTCAGCTTCAGCATCAGTCCTTCCAATGAATATTCAGGACTGATTTCCTTGAAGAATGACTGGTTTGATCTCCTTGCAGTCCAAAAAAGATTCTTAAACATATGAGTAACAAGCAAGCAAATAAGGAAAATCATAAAACTTTTTGAAAAGTAAAGACCTGAGTAAAGTTGTAGGACACATTATATACACACAATTAATCTAAGGAAATGTTTCCCTGAGCACTGAGCATTTGACCATAGTGATGGAAAAAATGGTCAGAGCATATTTGTGCTACAGATCACATGCAGAGACAATAGAATAAGTAGGTCTCCAAAGTCAGTGGAATACCCTGAAAGACAAAACACCTTGCTTATAATCAGACTGGAGTATGTAGGCTGTGCAGTAAGTGGAGCCTTCCTTGAATTATACAAACACTGGAAAGTAGCAAAAAAGATAAGACTAAATAAGAAAACATGAAAACACATGACATTTACAATTGTAATGCAGGGTGAAGTAAATTCTGCTAGTGATAAGAAATAGCATTTAAAATGCTGATCTCAGTGATAAAGGTAAACAAAGCTTCGATTGGATCACAATATGCAAATAGTTTGGTTAAGAAAGGAGAAACCACACTTATAGTTAGGGGATTAAAACTATAGGAGAGAACCAGAGGAGCAAAGATCAAGAAAGGCAGCCCTAGCTCCCAGTTTACCACTATTTTTTCAGGAAATCAGAAGTTGCTAATATAATTTACATGAGAAACTATAGAAAACATTACCACTAGTCCCAGTTGGCTCAATCATCAAGGTGGATGATTTGAGTGAGAATTTAAAGCATACTTCTCCCAAAGGCCAAAATATTATAACCACTACTGGTTCTAAATAGAAAAAGGAGTACCTCAAGGCTGTATATTGTCACTCTGCTTATTTAACTTATATGCAGAGTACATCATGAGAAACGCTGGACTGGAAGAAACATAAGCTGGAATCAAGATTGCTGGGAGAAATAGCAATAACCTCAGATATGCAGATGACACCACCCTTATGGCAGAAAGTGAAGAAGAACTAAAAAGCCTCTTGATGAAAGTGAAAGAGGAGAGTGAAAAAGTTGGCTTAAAGCTCAACATTCAGAAAACGAAGATCATGGCATCTGGTCCCATCACTTCATGGCAAATAGATGGGGAAACAGTGGAAACAGACTTTATTTTGGGGGGCTCCAAAATCACTGCAGATGGTGACTGCAGCCATGAAATTAAAAGAGGCTTACTCCTTGGAAGGAAAGTTATGACCAACCTAGATAGCATATTGAAAAGCAGAGACATTACTTTGCCAACAAAGGTCCATCTAGTCAAGGCTATGGTTTTTCCAGTGGTCATGTATGGATGTGAGAGTTGGACTGTGAAGAAAGCTGAGCGCCAAAGAATTGATGCTTTTGAAATGTGGTGTTGGAGAAGAGAGTCTCAAGAGTCCCTTGGACTGCAAGGATATCCAACCAGTCCATTCTAAAGGAGATCAGTCCTGGGTGTTCATTGGAAGGACTGATGCTAAAGCTGAAACTCCAGTACTTTGGCCACCTCATGCGAAGAGTTGACTCATTGGAAAAGACTCTGATGCTGGGAAGGATTGTGGACAGGAGGAGAAGGGGACAACAGAGGATGAGATGACTGGATGGCATCACCGACTTGATGAACATCAGTCTGAGTGAACTCCAGGAAATGGTGATGGACAGGGAGGCCTGGCATGCTGCAATTCATGGGGTCGCAAAGAGTCGGACATGACTGAGCAACTGAACTAAACTGACCAAGAAGGAATACACTTCCTTTTCATCTTGTCCATCTCTTGTGAGTGCCTTTTATTGCAAAATATTAAGCAGGTGGACAAAGCTGTTCCCAAGCTTCTAGTTCCTGCAATATAGAAGAGGTCTTTGAATAGGGCAAGAATCGTGTTGAGTACTAAAAGAAAAAGAGAAAACCACACTGTGACCACAAAATCATGTACCTCACAAGTCTTCTTCTGAGGCTGGAAGAATGCTGACTTACAACTCTTTCCTGATGCAGCTCTATCACTTGGTGCATTTGTGTCCTAGGGGCCCTGTCATGAATCACCACAAACAGTGGCTTACAGCAGCATAAACTTATGGTCATGGGGCTGTAAGCCAGAAGGCTGAAATGGAGGTATCAACAGGGGTGATCCCTTTTGGAGGCTCCAAGGTAGAATCCATCCCTTGCTTCCAGTGACTGTGGATGCTGAGTAGTATCCTTGGTTTGTGGCTTGCAGGACTTGAATCCCTGTCTCTGTCTTTTTTGTTGGTTTGTTTGTTTTTAAATTATTTATTTTGGGGGTTATTTATGTGTCTATTTTATTGGGCCATAGGGTGGCCAGATATTTGGTTAAACATTAATTCTGGGTGTGTCTGTGAGAGTGTTTCTGAATGAGATTAACATTTGAATTAGCAGACTGAGTAAAGCAGATTACCCTCCCTAACATGAGTGGGGCTCATCTAATCAGTTAAAGGTTTGAATAGAAAAAACAGGCTGACTCTCCTGCAAGTAAGAGACAATTCATCCTGCCTGACTGCCTTTGAACT
>NW_024070207.1:20689491-20700059 GCF_014754425.2 Oryx dammah
CATTCACTCTTTCTTCATTCATATGCTTTCTTCACTTGGCTTCTAGGGTGCTACACTCTCTTGGTTTTCAATGCTCCTTTTCAGTATCACTTGCTGACTTTTTTTTTTTTTTTATTCCTGAACTTCTAACCTTAGAGTTCTCTTGGGCTCTGTCATTCCATTGGCTATCTCATTTAATTTCAAGACTTTAAATGCCATCTAAAAGCTGGTGACAATTTTGATTGTATATCCTCATCTTGGACTTCTTCTAACCTTCAGGTTCCTTTGTCCAGCTGCCTTCTTGAGATTTCTACCTTAAAGAGAGAAAGACATCTCAAAGTTAACACATCCAAATCTGATCTTCCTTCTCAAATCTACTCCTCCACAATCTCCCCTGTTGCAGTAAATTCCAGTTGCTTACCCCAAGAAGCTTTATTCCTTATTCCTCTCTTTCCATTATGTCCTATATTCATTTATTTTATATCTTCAAAATATACCTGGAATCTTTCCATTTCACATTACTTCCAGTTCTACTACCATGGTTCAAAACTACTTTTGTTTCTCACCGGGATAACTGCAATAGCCTCCACCTGGTCTCCCTATTTCCTCCCTTATCACTTACACTCTACTCTCCACTTAGCATCCAGAGTGAGCCTTTGAAAATGTTCGTTATGTTTCTCCTCTGCTCAAAATTCTGTGATGGTTCCATTTGTCACTCAGAATGAACTCCAAAGTCCTTATAGCAGCTTATAATGGCCTACAGGATCTGGGCCCTGTTATCTTTCTCAGCTTATCTTTCCTCTCACCTTCACTGCTGGTATTGTGTGTTCCCTGCTGCTCCTTGACTACTTCAGGTAAGCTCTTGCCTCATGATCCTTGTACTTGCATAAAAAAGTTATCAGATTATACAGTAACACAAGTTCTAAGTCTAATTTGTAGGGTTTCCATCATCAACCTAGTAGTAGTCATCCACATAACTCATTTCCTTAGCTTTAAAAACTCTTTGCTTGAATGACGTTTTCTCAAGTGTTTATTCTGTTTAAAATTTAATACTCCCACCAATATTCTCTATTCTCTTTCCCTTCTTTATCTTTCCCCCTAGCACTTAGTAGCTTCTTGTATACTATATAATTTACTTACTTCCTGCTATGGGCTGAATTGTATCCCTGAAAATTTATATGTTGAAGCCCGAACCCCCACGTGATAGTATTTGGGGATGAGGACTTTGGGAAATAATTAGGTTTAGCTGAGGTCATGAGGGTGGGGTCCTCGTGATGGATTAGTCTCCTTACAAGAATAGACACCAAAGAGTCTGATTCTCCCCACCTCCTCTCCTGTTCTCCCATGTAGGGACATAGTCAGATGGTTGATATCTGCAAGCCAGGAAGAAACTCCTCACTGGGGAAATGAATCAATCAGCACCTCAATCTTGCACTTTCCAACCTTCAGAACTGTGAGAAATAAATTTCTATTGGTTAAGCCACCCAGTCTATGGTATCTTATCAATATTATGGCAACCTGACCTGACCAACCTGGGCTGACCTGACCAACCTGGGCTTCCCTGATAGCTCAGTTGGTAAAGAATCTGCTTGCAATGCAGGAGACCCCAGTTTGATTCCTGGGTTGGGAAAAGGGATAGGCTACCCACTCCAGTATTCTTGGGCTTCGCTTTTGGCTCAGCTAGTAAAGAATCTACCTGCAATGCAGGAGACCTGGATTTGATCCCTGGGTTAGGAAGATTCCTTGGAGAAGGGAAAGGCTACCCACTTCAGTATTCTGGCCTGGAGAATTCCATGGACTGTTTAGTCCATGGGGTCACAAAGAGTCAGACACAACTGAGTGACTTTCACTCACGACCTGACTAAGAGAACCCCCTCACTAAAAAAACAAACTCAATAAGGTCAAGGAATATTATCTGATTGTTTACTGTTGCATCATCCATGACTGGAATAGTTGTGAGCATGTAGTAGATGCTCCATAAATATTTGCTGAGTGAATGAGTGAATGAATCAGATGTGGTCCTCATACAGAGGATGACAGGTACATGGTCATACTACAAGGTAGACAGTGCTTAAGTCTTACTTTGGAAGTGAAGATAAAGGGTTATTGGGAGCTCAAAGAAGGGAGAAATCATTCACCTATGGGAAGGGAGTGAGAGCAATCCAGGAGGGCTTAATGGAGGAGATACCATTTGAGCCAGGACTTGAAGAATGGGTAGTATTTGGGTTTATGGATGTAGAAGGAAGCACATGGAGTTCAGTTAGGCTTACGTAGGGTGTGTGAAATGTGGTGGAAGTGAGAAAGATTAGAAATGAGGTCTTTGGCTAAAATATGAAGATCTCTGAATGCCAGGTTAAAGTTTTTGCCTTTTTTTAGGTATGACATGAAACTGAGTGGATATGAAGGTTACAGAATTGGGTGTAAAAATTTGAGTCATAAATCAGTGATTTTCTCTGATTTAACTTTCAGGTCTTTACTCAATTGTTTCTTAAATTATTTATAGGCTTAATGATATGGTTCCTAACCTACCACAGAGAAGAAGAAAAAAGGAAAAAGAGGGAGGAGACATTTAATCTGAAAACAGGTACACCCAGGGAGAGAAGTGCTAGATGGTTGCTACAAGGTTGAAGATGGAAACCCTACAATTTAGACGTAGAACCTCTGTTATACTGTACAATCTGATAACTTTTTTTGCTTCCACATTTAAATATTCTTTTAATAACTTCTTTCTGATTACAGAAGTAATGCATATTCAACATAAGACTTTTGGAAAACAGAACACCACAGAAAAATTCCCTTTGTGTCTACCATCTGGAAACAGCCATTGCTAACAGTGTGGCATCAGTCATGCTCTTTCTGCCAAGGTAACATGGCAATAAAAATGTGATAAAGAAAGATACCTGGATAAAGGTAAGAAAATGATAACGGTGTAGAAAGGGACAAAGAGAAAATAAAAGCCTCTTTCTCTTTACCCTCATCTGTTTCCATAAAGGTAACCATAGCTGTATTTTCAGTTTCATTAACCAATAATTGTATTGTGTACTTGCTATGTGTTTGAAGTTTGAGGTACTGAGAGCTTAAAGATGCAATCTTTACCTTCTAGGACCTCACAGTCTTTCTAAGGGGAGAACATAAAAGAGCTGTGAAGAACTGCAGAATTCAGAAGCGGGGGCCATCACTGCAGGCTGGTAAGGTCAAGAAAAGTTTCCTGAATGAGAAATGCCTTGATTGGAGTTTGGAGCTCACTCGGGCAGGTTTTAGTCAGAGAGAGGTGAGTGGCCCAGGGATATATGGATCTCTCAGAAGAGGTATCTAGGTTGGATAATGAAAGAGGCCCTTGAGATAACAGATAGAAGTGGAGCCTGGCTGAAACTGAGCAGTTGGAGAAAAGACTGAAGAATAGGGGCTGGGGCAGTTATAAGAGTACTAAAAGAGCTAGGAGGCATGTGATGATGACTCAGAACATCACTGAGAGTAGACAGGATGTGTTTGACAGACACTGAAGTGGCGTAATTATTAGGAATTGGTGATTGGATAGATATCTTTGGGTAAATAGGAATAGGGAATACAAGCATGACATCCCTGTTTTTGAACATGGGCAACCAGGAAAATGGTGATAACATTCCCTGAAACAGAGAAGTCAGGAGGGAAAGTGTTTGCAGATGTAGTGCGGTGGTCAGAAGTGAAGAGATGAATTTGACTAGCCATATTGTTGAGCCTTTCCTTGAACACGGGGACTGCCATCAATTTCCTTAGCATTACCCACTGAACCTAGAAATGAGCTCTGCATACAATGGGTGCTAAATGAATGTTATTGGTGAAGAAAGGAGTAGAAGCTGGGAGAGCTGAATACCTTCCCAGTTTGCCTGGGACATCTCCATGGATGTACTTCCAATTGGTAGGAATTGGTAGGTAAGATGATGCCTAGAGATTTCCATAAGTCTGAGTGGAAAGGGGATGAGAATCCAAGGACCCTCTCAATTTAATGTCTGAGAGGAGGACTAGAGTTTGCCTTCCCAGGTGTCTATTATTTGGTTGGTCTTACTCTCCTCTTTTGCTTCAGCTTCCTTTTGAACTCTGATGGCCAAGGCCTAGCTATTGCTCCAATTCTCTCATTTCATATTTGCTGGAGGAATTCAGCCAGATAATGCTGCAAGCTAGTTTACCACTTTGCAGTGACTACTTCAACCCTACAACTAGGCAGCCTAAGGTTTCTAGGAGCAGGTAAAACCCCTATGCAATCTGTCACTGTTTAATTTTCATTGCCAATGTAATTCTACCAAGTTAATGAATAGCTGGGTTGGAGTAGGGGAAGGGAAGAGACACAGAATGAATGAAGAGAAACTGTCATTTATGGGCAGATTCTGTTCTGCTTCTTAGCAAGACATTGGGTACATGGTGAACCATTGAGGGTACAGTTGTCATCATCACTGTCATCATCAAAGTACTTTTACAAAATGCCTAGTTTCAGGGGTTCTGAGCTAGGCCTACACAGAGAACTACATAGCTCTGGAATTTCACTTTTAGACCATGCATGGTCTAAGACCAGATACTGATGTGAACATGTGCAAGATGGATTTAAATCCTCAATATGGGTTATTTACACATTATATGTTACCACCTCTTCTATAGGTTCCTGATTACTTCTGGAGTGAAATCTATAAACAGATATATCCTGTATGCTCAATGATATTATCAGCTCTTTGAAGGCAAAGAACCCAACCTTACAATTCTGTCTACAGACTTGCTGTACAGAACATATATAGATGCTCAGTATGGATTCATAAATCAACCAGACCTGATGGGTAGACAAGAGTACCTTTCAAACCATTAATATTTAACTCCTTTGAACCTGTTTCTTCTATAAAATGGAGAGAATAATTGTACCACAGACATCACAGGGCTGTTGTGAGGATAGAAAGTCAATGCATATAAATTGATTAGCACACAATTTAGTATTGTCTGCTCAACTGTTAGCTATTAATTTAACAACACGAATTTCTACCTCCCGTAGGAGACTGTGGAAAAGGGGTAGCAGCTTTTCACACAAATCTGGGTATGCAATTCAGCCTACGGCGGTATACTTGTCAGTTGCCTATGCATTGGGTTTTAGGAGAAAAAAAAAAAAAAAGATTCACCCTCTCAGATATCTTCTTTACTTTTCTGCCGTCACTCTTGAACAAGGATGCTTTGTTGGGGGTGCGCGTGTGAGTTACTGACTGGGAGTGAAGGATGGGGGCGGAATTTGACGGAGAGCGAAGGCTACGACTTAAGTCGCCGTATCAGGCACTTTTTCAGTCTTAATTCAGCAAACATTTGTGTCGTCCAGGAGCGAGGAGTCCTGGAACAGACCAGGCTCGCACCCTTGCCCAATTTTTCGAAGGAACGTACGAATGGACCAGAGAAAACTGATTAAAGAGCGAGTTCCGCCGAACAAGGAAAGCCGTTTCTAGCTCTAGTGCTCAGGCGCTACGCCCCCGGCGCGCCAGCGCTCTTCCGGCGCGGCGCAAGCCCCGTGGCAACCAATGGGCGCGCAGCGCCGGGACCGCGCATGCCCCTTGCGGCTTCTCCGGGAAGTTGCTTGCTAGGTTCTGAGCCCGCACCCGCGGAGATGAAGTAAGGCCTCAACTGTCCTCTGAGACAGGTCGGGGGAATTGGTGCCCGGGGGCAGCCCACCGGGGCTGAGGTGGTAGAGCATCTGCGGGGCTGACGGGCGGGAGAGGCGGGGAGTCTAGAAAATTAGTCTCTCGGTTTTGTTCTGTTTTACCTCAGGCCGGGGCGCGCTTACATGTCCGCTTTTCCTTCGGTTTAGCCCTTTAACTAAAGTGAAGCTGATTAATGAGCTGAATGAGCGTGAGGTCCAACTGGGGGTGGCGGAGAAGGTGTCTTGGCACAACGAGTACAAGGACAGCGCTTGGATCTTCCTGGGTGAGGCCCACGTTTTCCTCTCGTAGGGCTCCTCCTCCTCTCCTGCCCTGCTTCCTAACATTTCAGCGTTCCCGCCTTTCACTCCTCCCGACATTCACCGCCCACATTTATTCCCTTCCGCTGTCTCTCTGTAAATACGTTTTCCTTGTCTGTTTTCTCCCCATTTCTAGTTTGCTCTCTCTGCCAAGTCAGTGCTTATAATAGGTACTGCCGGCCGTTCACTGTGCTGAGAATCGTGCCACTTGGTTTCTCAGAGACCGTTACTATCATCCCCCTGTCCCACCCCATTTACACAACTAAAAACAGGTGCAGAGAAGTTAATGACTTCAGGTCACATAGCTTAGGAAGTGGAACAGCCAGAACTATGGCACTCTAGAACTCATAGTCTTAGCCCCTATCTCACATTACTGCCAGCTCCCTCCCCTCCTCATTCTCCTTCCCTCAGAGTTTATCTTCCTCATCTAATTATCTCTTGCCTTCTAACCGTGGCCGTATTACCATCTCTGTATTCACTTTGTGTCATTTGCGGTAATTTGACAATTTATTCAAAGAGGTTATTGCACCAGACATTGTGTTAAGCATTTTATTTCCATTTATTTAACTATTATAACAATTCTGTGAAGTTAGAATTGTAATATCCCCATTCTATTGATGAGGAAGAAAACATTTGCAGGGAAATTTATTTCCTATGAAATGCTTAACAGTTTAGTCTTTGTGAGGTGGGGTTAATATTTGCATATTTAAACTGATTTTGGACCTTACCTGTGAATTTGCAGATAGAGAGCACATGAGTTCAAGATGTTTTTGGAAGCCAAGTTTTGTGCTGGAAACTATCTGCTTTCTCCAGAAGATTTTGAGTTTGACGAGGGTTAGTTTGGTTAGGGGTGACCCCAGCTTTTCCACTCAAAGTTAATCACTCCTTTTTCTGTATTACTGCTGCATTTTCTGTGTGCTTCTGTCATTGCATTAGACTAGGTTCTTTGAGGGAAGGCCCTGTTGCTTATTCTGATTTGCATCCCAGTGCCTGGCCTACTGCATGCATGGTACATAGTAGACACTTGGTAAGTGTTTGCTGAACTGAAATATGTTTTTCTCTTTCAGGGGGACTTCCTTATGAACTGACTGAAGGGGACATCATTTGTGTGTTCTCACAGTAAGTCACCTTTTTTTTCTTCTTTTTATTAAGTCACTTTTTTATTTCTTAACTTCTGGGTCATCAGAGTAGTTTGCTTCCATAATGCATTTTATGACATCACAAAAGCCCATTTATTTTAACTCTAGACTGACTGGCCTCCCTGCATGGGGAGGCCTAAAGCTTCTGTTCTGGTCTAGATCAGTCCCAGGACGTGGTTCTAGAACTCTCCAATGTGCCAAATCCAAGAAGTTGGTTGATACAAGAGCCTGTCTTGGAGATTCTGGTCTATTTTTATTGTCTTTTCACTGAAGCCTACACTGGAACAGACTGGAACTCCTAGGAAGGTACTCTGTTGGCCCATCTCCTTGGGCTCTTATAAACTAGGGGTAACTTATGATCATGGGGCCATTCTGGGCCCACACCTGTGTGGCACTGTAGGATTGGGGCAAAGCACAGAGGAACTGGGAAAAAAGCAAAAGGTTTAGGCAGTAGTTTTTTTCGTTGTTGTTGTTTGTTTCTAGTTGAGTGTAAGGTTAGTGAGCAGAGCCAGTCTCTTTAACTGGAGACTGAGAATCACAGGCTGATGAGGGATAAGAATGAATAGGAGAATCTTATATTCTTCATTCTGCTATGGGATGATAGCAGCAGCACTAGGTGGGAGAGAGTCTTGGCAGCTCACACTAGTTGTGGCAGCTGGTGGGAGAAGGGTTGGGTACAACCCCAAAGCTACACAGAGTAGTTAGTCCATAGGTGCCAGAAGGCCTTGGCAGCTCAGAGCAGCAGAGAGCCATGACCCTGGACTGTGGAGTCCTCAGGCAGAGAACCATGATAAAAGAGCTTGGGCAAGCAGACAGTGGCTAGCACACCCTGGCAGAGGCATTGCCATGGCAGGGAATGGTTGGACCATCCAGTGGGCAGAGGTCCCTGGCTGATTGGTTGGGCCATATATAGGACAGAAGGCCGTGGGAAAGAAATTGGACAAGAAAAAGGCCATGGTAGAGGGCCCTGGCAAGGCCTGAGGCTGCTTTTTCCAACTCTTGGGTATTGGGGAGTTCACAGTAGGTACAGCCTATAACTTCCACCCCTTTGTGGTAGCTTTGCTTAGTCCAGTCTTCCACCTGGGAGCTGTTTTTGTCTTATTTGCATTGAGTGATGATCGCTAGTGTGTGTGTTTATTCCAGTTCTCTGTTTTGGCTACACACATTGCTCTCCATGAAGATTGCCTGTGTCACTGATAACAGTGGCTTTCAAAAAATATTTTGTTTTCTGATTATCAGAGTAATGTATAGTTGTAGAACATTTGGGAAAAAGAAAAAAGTACGAAGAATAAAATAAGAATGTACTTTAAGGAAAAAACTGTTAACATCTTTGTGTATTTATTGTCTTCTTTTCAATGTTGGACATTATTTCCAATATTTTGCTGTTATGAATTATACTGCAGTGTGCATTGTGATATATACATCTTTGTATGCCTCCCTGATGGTTTTTTTCATGAAATTAATTTATAAACATTGTCAAATTACTCTCTGAAAAGGTTGTATCAGTTTTCACTCTGACTGAAATGCTCATTTTGCTGAATCCTAATCAGTAATGGTTATTTTAAGAAAATATTGCCATATGACTTCTCATTATTATTTTACTTTGCCTTTATTTCATCATCAAGGAGGTTGAACATCTCTTCATAGATTTATAGGTCCTTATTCTTTTTCTTTGTAAATTGTCTATTAAGGTCATTTGCCTTATTTTTTCCCTGTTAGTGTGTTCCTCATTTTCTTACTGATTTTACAAGAGCCCTTCATGTATTCAGGATATTAACTTATTGTTTTTAACACTTTATCATGTATTGTATTGCTATGGACTTATTTTTTTAATTTGATGTGTTATACTACATTGACATTATTATTATTTCTTGATGCTCAAACTGTCCCAGTTTTGGTCTGTAGTTATCCTGTCAAGCCAGCTCCTATATTCTTTTTTCTTTTACTTTTTATTTTGAAATACTTGAAATAATTTCTGGGTTAAAACAGGAAAGTTATGAAATAGAATGAAGAATACCTATATCCCCTTTACTCAGAGTCCCCAGATGTTAGCATTTTATCACATTTGCTTTATTATTTCTCTCCACCTATATGCATATTTTTTTTTCTGAACCGTTTGGGGTCAATTGCAGACATGATGCACATTTACCCCTAAATTCTTCAGTGTGTATTTCCCCAAATACCGGGACATTTAACTTTAGGATAGTGATCAAATTCAGGAAATCAACACTGTTACACTGTTATCTAATCTATAAACTGTATTTGACTTCGAGTTGTCCTGATAACGTCCTTTATAGCAAAAAGGAAAAAAAATGGCTTTCTAGCCTTAATCTGTGATGTAAATTGCAGACGTTTTCTTCTAGTTTGTCATTTGACTTTGTTTATTGTGATTTTTTTCTTTGCAAAATTATTATTTTTAAATTTTTATGCATTCATTTATTCATATGTTTTTGTTTATTGTGATTTTTTTCTTTGCAAAATTATTATTTTTAAATTTTTATGCATTCATTTATTCATATGTTTAAATGATCTTATGGTAACATTGACTTTTTAGGGGATGTACAGTCCTATGAGATATTTTTTTAAATACTTGAATAGATTTGTGTCATCACCCTCACAATTAGGATGAAGGACAATTCCATCATCCCCCAAACTTCCTCATGCTGTCCCTGTAGAGTCTGTCCTCTAATTGCTGGAGAAGGCAGTGGCACCCCACTCCAGTACTCTTGCCTGGAGAATCCCATGGATGGAAGAGCCTGGTAGGCTGTAGTCCATGGGGTCGCTGAGAGTCAGACATGACTGAGCGACTTCACTTTCACTTTTCACTTTCATGCATTGGAGAAGGAAATGGCAACCCACTCCAGTGTTCTTGCCTGGAGAATCCCAGGGACGGGGGAGCCTGTTGGGCTGCCGTCTATGGGGTTGCACAGAGTCAGACACGACTGAAGCAACTTAGCAGCAGCAGCAGCAGTAGCAGTGGTCAAATTGATCAGTCTTTTATTGCTTCTGGATTTGAGTCATAATTAGAAAGTATTTCTCCCCACCCATCCACTTTCTCTTCTAATACTTGTATGGTTTCAATTTTATGCATTGAAATCTGTGATCCATTTAGAGTTATTCTGATGTGTAGTGTGAGATGTGGACCCAATTTCATATTTTTTCAAATGGCTATCTAGTTGTCCCAACAGCATTTATTTAAAACTCTATATTTTCCCCCAGCAAATTGGAGTGTCACCCTTACACAGAAGTATTAACTAGGGAGGTGATTTTGATATCTTTATAATGTTGAGTCATCTTATGCAAGAAAAAGAGGTGTCTTTATATTTATTGAACACTGTGTTCGTGTCTTTCAGTAGTTTTTAAGTTTTCTTTGCGTAGACCTTGTACATTGCTTGTTAAATTTATTTCTAAGTATTTTATCTTTTTGTTGTTGCTGTTACGAATGGGGCTCCTCTTTCCTTATATCTTATGATTATTGTTTGTAAGAG
>NW_024070207.1:20740059-20862355 GCF_014754425.2 Oryx dammah
TTGTGTTAATGATTTTATCATTAAGGTTATCTACAGAGTCTGATGTTAAGCCACTTGTTCCAGATTCTTTCCAGGGAAGTTTTGTAGGGTCCACGCTAAGTGCAAATAAAAATTTCATCTTCCTTTTACTGTCAAACCATATTTGTAATGACTGTTTGTTTTCTATGTCAGCATTATCTAGAGAAGTTTGATGTACTGATGAAGAATGTCCGATAATATGACGAGAAGTTATGTGAAGTATTTTTAATATAGCATCTACAATATCTTGAGATACCGTATGGATTTCTGACACAGAGAACATATGGTCCATCCATTCTTGATGTGATGGATCTTTTGGTTTTCTTGAGGTAAGAAGTGAAGCCTCTCTACCATCTTCATAATCTGAGTGATCAGACAGCCCAGAAGATAGACCTTTGAACATCTCTGCTAAAATACTCCTCATTATATCTTCTGAGGCTTTTTGTATTTGATATGTTTCATCTTGACTGAAAAGCAAAATGTCTTTATTCAAACCTGGCTTGTCCTTTAAAGGGTCCTTATTAAAAGTTGAAAGGTCAGTATTTAATCCCTGATCATGAAATGCTACTTTGCATCAATAAGCAGGCTTTGTAGTTAAGTTCATATTTCTTTGGGTTTAAAATCAGCATTTTCCCTGGTTAATCAGTAGTCAGGAACCTGTTCTTGTAATTTTTCTTTTTCGTCTTTGATAGATGAAATCAATACATTTTCTACAATTCTGTCTATTTCTTCATTTTTGTCTTCGGAATAAAGGGCCATACTAGGAACATTAATAGGTGGAAACAGGCTCCCACACCTAGGAGCACCAGCTACTCCAGTCCTGGTAAGTCTGTTCCTTTCTTCAGTGCCAGAGGGACTGCTCATTCTAGAGTGTCTGCTCTTTCGGACATCTGTTTTCACTGGTTTCTGATGTAGCTGAGCCAAGAGAGCATCAAGTAGCTGTAGGATGATCACTGTTTCTTCAGTTGCAACTAGCCTTTCATTATGAAGTCCAACTTGTATATAACCTAGTATAGTGCTGATTGCTTCCTTTATATAACCAACCAGAGAGGACTAGGAACAAATAGTTGACACTAAATTTTGTATTTCTTCTTTCCCAATCAAACTGGCAGCATCAGTCTTAGCACTGGATTTCCGTTTGCTGGCTCTTGTATACGTTGGATCTTTTCTGTGTTGCTGATAAGCTGGGTCAGTAGTGATTTTAAGATGAGCCAATTCACTTTGCTTAGAAGATGCAAGGACTGTCAGCTTTTCTAAAATCACACGAACCATGTCCTCTGCAACATCATTCATGTTCTCCAAAGCATAAGGCAGTGAAACTTCTGAAGTTTTTTCTTTTGGAGAAATAAAACGTTCTCCACTGACTAAATCTGATTTAAAGTGAACTGATATATTTTCTGGTGAAAATTCCTCAGTACATGTTTTCTTAACTGCAGACTGTAAGTTCTCAAGCACATTTGCCATAATTTCAGCAGCTGCTGAGGAAATATCAACGCTGGAGAGCAAGTCTCCTTTGTCAGTGTCAGTTTGGGGAGGCAAAGGTTCGGTCGTAACAGAGGAAAGGGTGGGGATGGTCTGGGTTAGTTCAGACGCCATTTCCTGAAAAATGTTTCTTAAAATCAACTCAGCTTCCTCTTTTAGATGATGTTTAAAGTTAACAAAAACATGATTTAACTCCTGCATCTCACTGATAGCTTTTGCTTTTTCATCCGAGGACAGTGGGCATTCGAGGCCATCTGTTTCAGTGGTAGCATCTTTACATTTCCTAGTGCCTGTTTCAATCCGTACAACAAGGTGACTATTGGATTTACAGGTTTTAAAGTTGGGGGATTCAGATATCTCATTATATTTAGGTTTGGGGGCGTTAGGTTTGTTTTCTAAGTGTTCTTTCCTGTGGTATGTTGTTTCTACATCTGTTCTTTCTTTACGGGCAAAAGATGATTTTGACGGTGCCGCTGGTTGCTCTATTGACCTGTCAGCTGCCTCTGTACAGGGCTCTGCCTGAACCATCTTACTTGTTTCATATAGAAATGTCTCACAGCATGTGCTGCAGCAACTCTCACTATCAGAAGAGAGGGTGGAGCTATCAGGCATTGGGCATGTAATATTTTGCAATGTTTCTTCATATTTTGTGATGGCTGGGTATAATATACTGGTCACCGCAGCCACGACCCAGGTCACTACATTTTGAATTATATTGTTCAGTTCTTCAGAAGTTACCTGGAAAGGAGGTGAGTGGGGATAGAAGGGAAATCATATATAAATTACTCGTTTTAGGAACAGCAGCTAACTTTTAATTCCTTATATCAAACAATGCATAGTTAGAATCCAGCCATGGTATATAAAGAGAACATAGGAACTCTATTTAGAACACCAGATTAATTTCAAGTTGGTTTATTCTCTATGGCTGTGATCTATTTTTTGAATAAGATTTCCTTTGATTCAAAATCTCTTGGACGCTATACTTGTGCTCCTAAATGTATACTTATATCATCCCCTAGATTGTCTAATTGTTGAACATTTATTGTGCAGTGTAGCACCCTTAAAGCTGTATAAATTAACACTTGATATTACCACTCTTGATCCACCTTAGCCATGTTTGTTCTGTAGTGAGTTGAGAAGAGCATGGGGTTGGAAAGACAGGGGATGGGTGAGTTCTTTCCACCTGCCTGCTTAATCAGAGCTTTCTGATAATTCACTTTCTATTCACCCCCTCAAAATTCCTAATCTCCTCTCCTCACCCCACAGTAGAAGATCTATATATGATTACTGACAATGACATTAAAATAATGGGTTTCAGATGACATGCAAAGCCAAATTAGATGGAGCCCCTTTCTAGGTATCACAATATTCTCTTATATGTTCTAATCATTATTTATTTTGATCTACTACATGGAACCAAAATTATATTTTATTAAATTGTAGCAAGATAACAGCAAAATCATGTAGATAATAGGATAACAACAAAAAGTTAAAGAAGAAAAACAAAGCCTAAGTCTGATTTACTTTCATATTTTACTGCCTCCGTGGACCCCTTGCCATAACCTCTTGACCCTCTTAAAGGAAACATGGTGCTCTATTTTCATTTTTACTTGGCCTGCCCTTATGTTATCAAATTTACTTTTTTCTACTAAGGCCTAACAATCCAATTTTGAGACATACAGTCAGACTGTGAAATGACAACTTTAACACTAGTAGGAAAAGGTCTCAGCTAGAGTTAGGCAGCAATAGCCCATCCTAGGATTAATACCTTTTTGCAGTATGGAACCTAGAACACGAATGCTCACCATCAGTGACATAGTTCCTATCCTTTGGCTTCATTAATTTTTCTGAGACCCAGTTTCTCAGGCCATCTCCAGCACAATTTCCTTTTTGTAGATCCTCTGTAATCTAACGCACCCAGATTCTTTTTTTTCCTGCTCTCCCTAACCTCATACCATAGGCAGCAAGTGGAGTCCTAAGTATGTTTCTACCTGTCTCCAGACTTTCTGTCCCAAAGGCATACTTTAAGATAAAAGGAAACAGCACAGACCTAAAGAACAAAACTAACCATATAGATAAAAACATCTTAAATAAGACCACTAGAAACTAGTTGTAATATTGGATACAAATCTGCAGTTTGCCCCGAATTATCAGTTTCTCACTGGAGTCAACTGAGCAGAAACATACAATAAACTCATTGTTATGTGGGAAAGTTCCACCACAGTTCTAGGAGTGCCATGATATTACATCCACTTTTCTCTAGTCTTCAGTGGTTTTTCCTGATAGGTTGATACTACTACAGTGTCAAAGGTTTAGGTCGTTTGTACTGCCAACTCTTTACTTCTTAAATAAAGAGGGCAGTAATATTAATGACAATTAGTTTAGAAGCCCCAAAGATAAGGCCCAGTTTTTCACAGTTTAATTTTCCATGTTATAAAACTATAAACATAACCTTTCTGTTCCTAACCTTTTCCTCCATACAACCTTACTTTAGTCCAGAAAATAACTAGCCAACCACCCCTTGAAGATTAATGTAACAAGATAAATTTTAATCTGTGTGACTAATCCTTCTGAATATCTAAGTTTTAATCTAATTTGTGATCCTCTATTGGTACCGCAGGCCCCTAGCTTGGGGTGATGCCTGATACCGCCTGATCATACATACCTGTGGTCCATTCTATCACCAAATCCGTTTAATTATTACTACTGTTTACCTCATCACTATCTTAGCACATTAGTATCCTCTTGTCCTGATTTTTTGGTTCCTAATTCTATTTTATTAAGCTCACCTGACCTGCCTCTTGAGAAACCTGTATGCAGGTCAGGAAGCAACAGTTAGAACTGGACATGGAACAACAGACTGGTTCCAAATAGGAAAAGGAGTACGTCAAGGCTATATATTGTCACCCTGCTTATTGAGCTTATATGCAGAGTACATCATGCAAAATGCCGGGCTGGATGAAGCACAAGCTGGAATCAAGATTGCTAAAAGAAATATCAATAACCTCAGATATGCAGATGACACCACCCTTATGACAGAAAGTGAAGAACTAAAGAGCCTCTTGATGAAAGTGAAAGAGAAGAGTGAAAAAGTTGGCTGAAAGCTCAACATTCAGAAAATGAAGATCATGGCACATGGTCCCATCACTTCATGGCAAATAGTTGGGGAAACAGTGGAAACAGTGGCTGACTTTAATTTTTTGAGCTCCCAAATCACTGCAGATGGTGATTGCAGCCATGAAATTAAAAGAGGCTTACTCCTTGGAAGAAAAGTTATGACCAACCTAGATAGCATATTGAAAAGCAGAGACATTACTTTGCCAACTAAGGTCCGTCTAGTCAAGGCTATGGTTTTTCCTGTGGTCATGTATGGATATGAGAGTTGGACTGTGAAGAAAGCTGAGCACCGAAGAATTGATGCTCTTGAACTGTGGTGTTGGAGAAGACTCTTGAGAGTTCCTTGGACTGCAAGGAGATTGAACCAGTCCATTGTAAAGGAGATCAGTCCTGCGTGTTCTTTGGAAGGACTGATGCTGAAGCTGAAACACCTATTCTTTGGCCAACTCATGGGAAGTGTTGACTCACTGGAAAAGACCATGATGCTGGGAGGGATTGGGGGCAGGAGGAGAAGGGGACAACAGAGGATGAGATGGCTGGATGGCATCACCGACTCGATGGACGTGGGTTTGGGTGGAGTCTGGGAGTTGGTGATGGACTGGGAGGCCTGACGTGCTGCGATTCATGGGATTGCAAAGAGTTGGACACGAATGAGTGACTGAACTGAACTGAAGTTTACTGTGTATGTCTTTTATGCTAGCATTAGAAAAAACAGAGAACTAAGGAGGTGGAGGAAGAGAAGAGAGAGGAGGTAGGTGATGGAATAGACATAATGCACCCACACTTGAGCCTCAGGGAGCAAGGAGCTGCATCAGATCAAGAGGACTAAGCCAAAGGCCTTGAACCTGTGTTCTTTCCTGTGAGATAAAGAGGTATGGCTTGGGTGCAATGAGCAGAGCCATACCAGATGGTATTCTAGCTGTGTTTTCTTGTGTTCTGGCTTAGAATTGTCCTAGGCTCAGCTGAAGGTATCTTAATTTGTGTATTTGTGAGGAATGAGAGAGCAGCTCTGGGTCGTGTGCATAGCTCTTCATCTTAGCTGATTTTTATAATAAAGGGCTATCCAGAACATTTGCTGTTGAAAAGACTCAAGTGATTCTGTAGTTCTGTAGTCTAGGATGATAGTAGGGACAGGAAGAAGAGGCAGGCAGGAATTAACACTCTATAATGCACACATTCTCTCACCTTTATTTCTTGAAACTACCTTGATACTGAGCTAGTCAGTTTCCTTCCTTCAGCATCCTTGTACCCCATGAGCCCTCCATAAATCAAACTGACTGCAATTACTCCTACCTCAAAATCCTTTTCTAAGAAGCCTGGTCTGAACATCAACACCATTAACCACCATACACTACTTCCCTTTACCTAACCAGTTCATCTGAGTTTGGGATTTATAAAAATTATCCTGAACCTAATTTGGCTTGTTGAGGGTTTATAAAAGATGATAGTATTAGGTATGTATGTTCCATCAGGAGGTATTTTATATGCATGAACTATTATTCAAGTTTGAGGGAAACAGGACATCAACAGAATGGGTGGCCACCAATGTTTGAGAGCTGAAAGGCCCCAGGCCAAAAGAAAACTTCTCCACTGGCCTTTATTTTAGATCATGAGAGATTGATTTACTTTGGATGAAAATGCAAATATCCTTAGGGGGTAACAGATTATATCATTAATACTATGTGGTAAACTAATTTATCATCATTTGAAAACCAATAACCTCAAATGGTACAAGTAATTCATTTTTGAGTGGGGACAGGGGAAAAGAACAGATCCAGATCCTAAAAGTAGTAATGCTACGTGAAAGGGGAGTCAAAGTATTGCCTATGAGGAGAGCCCAGGACTAAAGTGAGATCAGAGGAGGAACTGGAAGAGCATAAATGATTAACATTGCCTACTTTACAATTTTAGCTTAGTCCTGAGAGGTTGCAAAATGTGAGTTTTACTACAGACAAGTAAAACTACAAGAGTAGAAGATTCAAGCATCACTCTTGTGTAATTATTTAAATATTAATTTAAAATAACACATTCCTTTATTACCTTTCTTAGATACTTACCTAATGGGTGAGTCGTGAATAAAGGAAACTCCAGGAGCTGCAGATGAATTTTCAGAGAGAAAAAGAAAATTACTATTTGTTGGTATCCTTCACAGGCTACTTGTAAAATTGTAATTAACATATCTTAATAGGTGTTTTTTTTAAAAAAAATACTTTTATTTATTTATTTGGCTGTGTTGGGTCTTAGTTGCAGCCTCAGGATCTTCCATCTTCATTGTGGCATATGGGACTTTTTGTTACAGCATGTGGGATCTCGTTCCCTGATCAGGGATTGAACCTGGACCTCCTGCATTAGGAGCTCAGAGTCTTATCCACTGGATCACCAGGGAAGTCCCTTAATAGGTCTTTCATCCCTGCTGTCAACACTCTTTTTAAAACCTCCAGGGACTACCAGACAGGCATCAAATACCTTAAGATTTGGAGTGAGTGCCTACCTCATCAGCCTCATCTATGGTCACCATTATATTATATTCTCTGTTCCAGAAGTACTGAACAACACACAGTTCCTCTGCCTTCACTATTTCCCTTGTAACTTGTGTCCCTTTTTAAAACTTCTCATCCTTTAGGACTCATTCAGCTTGTGTCACTTCCTTCAGAGAGCCTTCCTTTATATCTGCCCAGACAGACAGGCATTCTCTGTAAAGCTCCTGAAGTGCCCTATATATCCCTCTGTTATAGGACTTACTATCCAAGTCTATGCCCCAACCAGTAAAGCTGAAGAAGCTGAAGTTGAACGGTTCTATGAAGACCTACAAGACCTTTTAGAAACACACAAAAAAGATGTTCTTTTCATTACAGGGGACTGGAATGCAAAAGTAGGAAGTCAAGAAACACCTGGAGTAACAGGCAAATTTGGCCTTGGGATGCAGAATGAAGCAGGGCAAAGACTAATAGAGTTTTGCCAAGATAATGCACTGGTCATAGCAAACACCCTCTTCCAACAACACAAGAGAAGACTCTACACATGGACATCACCAGATGGTCAACATCAAAATCAGATTGATTATATTCTCTGCAGCCAAAGATGGAGAAGCTCTATACAGTCAACAAAAACAAGACCAGGAGCTGACTGTGGCTCAGATCATGAACTCCTTATTGCCAAATTCAGACTTAAATTGAAGAAAGTAGGGAAAACTGCTAGACCATTCAGGTATGACCTAAATCAAATCCCTTATGATTATACAGTGGAAGTGAGAAATAGATTTAAGGGCCTAGATCTGATAGATAGAGTGCCTGATGGACTATGGAATGAGGTTCATGACATTGTAGAGGAGAAGGGATCAAGACCATCCCCATGGAAAAGAAATGCAAAAAAGCAAAATGGCTGTCTGGGGAAGCCTTACAAATAGCTATGAAAAGAAGAGAAGCAAAAAGCCAAGGAGAAAAGGAAAGATATAAGCATCTGAATGCAGAGTTCCAAAGAACAGCAAGAAGAGATGAGAAAGCCTTCTTCAGCAATCAATGCAAAGAAATAGAGGAAAAGAGCAGAATGGGAAAGACTAGAGATCTCTTCAAGAAAATTAGAGATAACAGGGAACATTTCATGCAAAGATGGGCTTGATAAAGGACAGAAATGGTATGGACCTAACAGAAGCAGAAGATATTAAGAAGAGGTGGCAAGAATACACAGAACTGTACAAAAAGGATCTTCACGACTCGGATAATCACGATGGTGTGATCACTCATCTAGAGCCAAACATCTTAGAATGTGAAGTCAAGGGGTCCTTAGGAAGCATCACTACGAACCAAGCTAGTGGAGGTGATGGAATTCCAGTAGAGCTACTTCAAATCCTGAAAGATGATGCTGTGAAAGTGCTGCACTCAATATGCCAGCAACTTTGGAAAACTCAGCAGCGGCCACAGGACTGGAAAAGGTCAGTGTTCATTCCAATCCCAAAGAAAGGCAATGCCAGAGAATGCTCAAACTACCGCACAATTGCACTCATCTCACACGCTAGTAAAGTAATGCTCAAAATTCTCCAGGCCAGGCTTCAGCAATACGTGAACCGTGAACTCCCTGATGTTCAAGCTGGTTTTAGAAAAGGCAGAGGAACCAGAGATCAAATTGCCAAGATCCGCTGGATCATGGAAAAAGCAAGAGAGTTCCAGAAAAATACCTCTGTTATAGGACTTACTATGCTGTATTGTCCTAGTTTACAGTGCCTGGCATACAGTAAGCACTCAAGAACATTTATTTGTTCAATTAATTATTTAACATATGTGTTGGCTCAATGTTTGTTCATTAGTATTCCTGTCATTAATCTCTTCCCACTTAAATACTAACATACTTTGTATGCCATCTGGCAAAGTTCCATAAGTGGATTTTAGTAACTATTTCTGGATAATGATACTAAAGCAAGTCTTCATGCAGAATATGTCCATAGGAATACTGGGATGGTGTATGTCAGTTATGCCTGTGTGTGCATGCTAAGTCACTTCGGTTGTGTCCAACTCTGTGCAACCCTATGGACTGTAGCCCACCAGGCTCCTCTGTCCGTGGGATTCTCCAGGCAAGAATACTGGAGTGGGTTGCCATGCCCTTCTCCAGGGGATCTTCCCAATTCAAGGATTGAACCTGTGTCCCCTGCATTGCATGCTGATTCTTTACCTCTGAGCCATTGAGGAAGGCCATGAGTCATGCACATACATGACTAAACAGTCTTAGACAAACAGAATACTTTGAATAATAAAAAGTAATGTTACCAATTAAGTCAGTTCAAAGTCAAGGTGAATAGCTATTGTTCTCCCAATAAATATAACATGTATTTTGAATAATCAATGAATTCCAATGATCTGCATCAAAGTTAACTTCAATTCTGTGTACTTTCTTAAGTTTCTTTGTGTGTGAGTGTATGTTTGAGTGTGTACAGTTTTGAAAGGAAGGAGCTAGAATTAATAGTGCACATACCTGAAAAAATAAGCGTGAAGATAATACTGTTGTGGTGTTTTTAAAATACGTCTACAAATTCTTTGATAATACTCTCTCCAAGTGGTGGGGGTTAATTCTTTTCCCCCTTGAGTGTGGGTTGTACTTAGAGACTTGCTTCCAGTGAAGAGTGGAAGTGAGAGTGTGCTGGGACTAGGCTATAAAATATAGTGTGGCTTCAGCCCCTCTCTCTTGGACCACCCACTCTGGGAGAAGCCAGATGCCATATCATGAGGATACTGACAGATGTATGCAGATGCCCACATGGTGAGGAACTGAGACCTCCTGCCAACAGCCATGTGAGTAAGCCACCTTGGAAGTGACTTCTTCAGTTCCAGTCAAGACTTTAGATGACTGAAGCAGCCCTGGATGACATCTTGACTGTAACCTCATGAGAGCCCCTGAATCAGAACCACCCAGCTAAGTTGTTTCTGTATTCCTAACCACAGAAACTATGAGATAATGTTTCTTTAAGCTGCCAGCTTTTAGGGTGATTTGTTATTTAGCAAATAGTAGACCAAAAAATCAGTAAAGACATATAATACTTGAATAATATAATTAATAAATAGAATTTAAAATTCATTTAGAGCCTTATAGCCTTTAAATAGAGAATATATATTTTTTGTATGTCTATGGGACACTCAAAATATCAGTCATGTATTTGGCCACAGAGAAATTGTCAACAACTTCAATGTGTCAAATATTTACAGGCTACATTCTCTGAATCTAACTTTAAAAATGTGACTGAAAATATTAATTTCTTGATAATTAAGAAGCATACTTAAGGATAACTCTTAGATCAAAGATGGAATAAAGAGGAAAAAATATAACCTACCTTAAAAAGAACATTTATATCAAACCTATGGGAACAGCTTTTATTATTTCCCATAGGGTTTGACATAAGGCATTCCTTTCATTTCTTCTCCCATGCATCCCAGACCAATATCTATAACTGCCCCCTTGATTGCTCCACTTAGATGTCCCACTTGGATGCCCTAAGGCACCTCAAACTCAATATATTCAAAGCTGAACCAAATATTTGTCTTCCAAACTTGTTCATCTTTCTGTATTGCCTATCTATTGAATGGCACCACAATCCATTAAGTTGCCTGTACTAGAAATATGGGTGTTGTCTTCAATTCGTTCTTCTCCCATATTCAATCAGTAGCCAGATCTCATCCATTTGCCTTTCTTAGTCTGAGTCAAATCTGTGCCCAGCTCTTCATCTTTACTGCCACTGACTTTGTTCAGGACTCATTTCTAGCTTTGACTATTATAATAGCTTCTTAATTGTAATAAGGGGCAGTGTGGTATTGTGGTTAGGATTGGTTGAGTAAGACAGACCTGGCTTTTAAAACCTTGGCTTGACCACATGTTATGTGAAATCTTGGGCATGATAATTTACAACTCTGAGACTTAGTTGATTCATGTGTAAAATAGTAGGTAAAATAGTTTTGTTGTTCAGAGAGTTAAATGAGACAATACAGTTTAGCATAGTACCTGGTACATAGTGAGTGTTCAATATGCTATTATTTTTATTGTTTCATTGTCTCAAGTCTCCTCAGCTCTAATTCTACTTTCCTTTTTTAGAAAAGGCAAATTCTTTCTTTCTTTTTTGGGTCATTTTTTGAAGTATAATTAATTTACAATGTTGTGTTAGTTTCAGGTGTACAACAAAGTAATTCAGTTATATATATATATATATAATATATTTTATATATATATATATATATATATACATCCCTTTTCAGATTCTTTTCCATTATAGGTTATTACAAGATATTGAATATAGTTCCCCATGCTATGCAGTAGGTCCTTGTTGTATATCTACTTCATATATAGTAGTGCATACCTGTTAATCCCAAACTCCTAATTTATTCATCCCCCCAACCCACTTTCCCCGTTGGTAAGCAGAAGTTCATTTTCTATCTCTGTGGGTAGAAAAGGCAAATTCTGACCATATTAGGTTCCTGTCAATATTCTTCGATAGTTGTACTTCGATAATAGGATAAAAGGTAGATCTCCTGGCACAGCTTACCAGAATCTTAATGATCAACCGATATCTACCAGTCAAGCTTCATCTTTTGTAATTCTCTGACTTGAACTTTTAGCTAAAACAATTCTGAAAAAAAATCTGCATTTCCACAAACCCACTAGGCTCTAATGTATATATCTTGGTAAATGTATTCCTTTCTCCTGGAAGTTCTCTTTCCATTTGTCTGCTTAGAAAATTCTTTCTCATCCTTCATGTCTGAGCTCAATTGTGGCATCTTCTGTAAAAGCTTCCTTGTCTCCCCTATGCTTCCAGTGGACTTTGTATTTACCTCCTTTATTGCACTTATTATATTGTGTTGTGATTACTAGCATGACTGTTCTATACCACACTGTAAAATCCAGGGTAGGAACCATGGCTTCTCTACTTTGTTCAATAATTAGTATAGTGCATGGCGTGTAGCAAAAGCTTAGTAAATGTTAGTTGAATGTATTAATGGATTGCAGGATTTCCTTAATAGCTGTTGATAATGTTTACCTGGCTCATAGTTTAAGCTTGATTTCTTGGCCTTTTCCCCATTCAAATCAGCATGTGTCACCTATACATGCCACAAGAAAAATGAAAACAAAAAAAAAAATCCTTAAAGAAGTTTTCAAAGAATTTGAACATCACCTATGTCTCACAGAAATTAAAAAAAAAAAAGAAATTTAATAAAGTGATTTTAGAAGTCTATTTATCATAACTATACATGTTTTATTTGGTTTCCATTACTTACATAATTCAAAGGCTTACAGAATTCCTAGTATGCTAGAATTAGTTAACTGAAGAGTGCACTGAGCAGCATGGAAGGTAATCAGTTGAATAGCTAAAAAGAATATGTGTGGGTTTTAAAGAAAGTTAAGTACAGGGGGAATGTGGTGAGGGAGCTGGAAGGCAGAGAGCAGCTTTTCTGCATACGTGGGATGTGGCTCTCTCAGTTGGCCAAGAGCTTTACATTAGGTAATCATACAGGAAGAGAAATCCAACAGAGTAGACTTTGTTTTTTCTTAGGCCTGAGAACTGAACACAAGCCACCAGAAGTACATTTCTTGACACTGATGGGATGGGTGAAATAAGCTGGAAAATAGTATTGGATTTTGTTGTGATAAAAGTGGTCGTACTATTTCTCAAACAGAATTAGGTATTTGTGACAATGTGACTTACTCATATTTTCCAGTGTATTTTAAAGCCTTAAAAAACAGATGGTCTAAATTTGTTTATTGCTTATTTGAGGGGGTAACATATGTACTGATAGTATTGTTTGTCATCCATACTATACTCAGAAAATACTTTTTTTTCTGACTCTATAGTGAGGCATGGAGAAGGAAATGGCAACCCACTCCAGTATTCTTGCCCAGAGAATCCTGTATACAGAGGAGCCTAGTGGGCTGCTGTCCATAGGGTCACATAGAGTCGGACACGACTGAAGCAACTTAGCATACGTGCATAGTGAGGCAAGTGAAAAAAGTTATTAACTCCTGATGTGCAACTAATATACTGTCTTAAGGTAGTTAAGATTCTTTCTTCAGATACTGAGGATACAGATTATGGATGTTAAGACAGTAGCACAGCACCCTGGACATAGCAGGTGTTTCTTAAATATTGTTTATATAGAAAAGCATATTGTGGCTAACATGTTACATTGGAAGAGTTACATATAATTGAGTCTGTCACTTACTGTGCATTTAACATAGGATATAGGAAACTGTGTTAACTTTTTAGAACAGGTGAGTCATTTAATACAGTGCTAACAGAGCCAAGGATGTGGGTTTGAGTCTGAAAATGAATGACCAATTGGTGACCCACAGAGATGACAGATGCTGTGACCAGAGGCTGTGCCCTAAATGTTTGTTGTCAATTTCCCACCATCCACTGAGTGATCACTGACCACAAAGGGGAGAGGGTGAGGCCGTATGGCTGTTTTCTGTACAACCCATCAGCATGAGAAGAGAAATGATTCATGAAAGTCCAGTATGCTGCTTCCTGTGTGAATGGACTTGAAGCTCATCTTTTAAGAAGCCTACATACCTAAGAGCTAAGTGAGAACACTCACATTGTTTCTGGTAATTTCTATTAAGAATTGAGACAAATATTCAAATTTTGGACCTATTTAACACATTTAAAATCTCAGGCTCACTGTTTTTCTTTTGTTAGCTTACTCGTTGTTATTGATATTCCCTACACTTAGACTATGGCGACACTAACACGACAGATAGCCATAAACATTGGAAGTCTGAAGTAACAGGATTATTACTGTGGATTCGCATTTTAATTTTTAACAATAAAATCTTACTATAGGATGGTTAATTTCAGGGAATAAGAGTGTTCTGAATTGTCATTTAATGAATGAAATTGTGTTATGTCAGTCTTGATCCTCATTTTATACTTCATTGGTTCTGTGTGTATCTGGGACAAAAGAAAAGTTACTTGCCTGTTGTTTTGAAGTTTCCTGTAGAGAGTATCTACAGATACTTGGTATTTTTGCAGAAACACCTGGACTCTGAAGTGTAGTAATTTCTAGGGAAAAGAAGAGGTAACTTTAAATATGAAAAATCATATTGTTTTCCTTGCTGGGCTGCCATAAAGTCTAAAATTACCATAATCAAGAATGTATTTATTTATGGAAGCTAAGGCAGTTTCTCCAAATATAAGATGCCTTTTTTTTGAAGTCCCCTGCTTACCAGCTTCCAGGGGCCCACTGCTGCCATTAGGACAAGTCTGAACTCCCTGGCTCTAAGTTACTTTGCCAGCTAAACTTCCCACCACTCTCCTGCCCTAGAACAAACTGTTCTGCATTTCACTCAGTAAGCAAAGGGGAACCACAGAGGACTTTTGGGTAGAGGAATTATATGTCCAAAGCTGTATTTCAGGAAGGTTACATTCACAGCAAAATGTAGGACAGATCAACAAGAAAAAGAGATTGGAGACTAATTATTACAGTGCTTAATGGCACAGGAAGCATGAATGGAAAGGAAGGGAAAGTTATGAGAGAATTTAAGGAGGCAGACTGGACTGGAGCAAATAGCAAAGAGTCAAAAATGACTCAGGTTTTGTGCCTGAATAAAGTTAGGAGGAAAAGAGCGCTGGTTTGGGGATGAATCTGGTTTTGCACATGTTGGATCTGAGGTACTCATGGGCCTCCCAGGTGAAGATGCCCCAGCGCTCTTGGTAAGTGTGGAGGTTACACATGGGAATCTTTTACGGAGACGAACAGAGACTTAGCTAATCTCTAGTCCAGCCCTGGGAGATGGGAAACAGGATGGATTTAAGTCTGGGGAGAAAAGATGGTAAAAGAGACCTTCCTGGGGAGAATTCTCTTCACTGGGACTCTAATGGCCGCATTGTCAGGAACTTACAGAGGCAGTCACAGCAGAGAGACTAACTTCCTCACACCTTGTTGATTCCAGAAGGCCTATTCTCCCAGCAATCACTTAAAAATGTGATGCTTATATTTACAACCATGAATAATTCTTCTGTCTTCCTTTATCAAATTAATCATGGATTTTATAATCAGGGAAAAAAGTATAACTTGGAAGACTATATGACAAAATGAATTATTTAACCAAAAGATATCAGAACAATTATAAATATTGTTCATTTTCTTACCTCCATCATTTGAAGGATATGATGTCCTAATTGTTTCTCTATCTTTCTGTATGGTTTAACATTCAAGAAAAATATTAATTAGTAATTATTATTCTAAAAGACACTTTTGCTGATTCTAAAGCAATCAGAATAATACAGTATCTTATCTCCCCCTTCCCCTCATCTCTACCACTCTACTAGGTGCTGGTCTCAACGCTAACACATATTATTAACCTCTTACTGGATATCTTTTACAGGTACCTCACTTTAAGTAGTTTAAAATAAAGCTTATATTGTACCCAGCTATGCTATCTTTTCCTGTCTTTTCAAACTTGCTACTTGTCTGTCTTCCACATTTTGGTTATAAGTATAATAATCCTATAACCAATAATAATAATCTAGTGCTCCATTCCAGAAAGCATAGAATTGTTTTGTTTATTTCAGATAAGGCTAGTTTAACCCAGCCTAATGTTTACTGAGTGCACTGCCTGGAACTAAGATACATAACTCCTGACCTCAAGAAGTTTATCACCCAGTAGAAAAGACAGACAAATATGATGGAGGATAATGAGTTCTGAGATAGAAGTAGGCCTCAACACTATGAGAGCGTAAAAAAACCTGCACACAAAAATTAAATCATCACCATCATTGTCATCTCCTTTTCTCTGGGTCCACACATCTGTTGAGTCACCAAATCCTGACATACTTTGACTCTGAAATATCTTAAATCTGTGGCCTCTGGTTCACCCTCATTGTCACAGCCTTAGTTCAGGCCTTTATCATTTTATCTGGACTATCATTTTATCTGGACTATCCCAGTAGACTTGAAAGGATCTCCTCTGTGTAGCTATCTCACACTGGAACTAGAGTATCTTTTAAAACCCAAATCATTCTTATCTCACATCCTACTCAAAAACCGGCAATGGCTTTCTACTACTGAGAGAATAAACTCCTACTTCAGCAAGGGATGCAGAGTTCTGGCTTCAGCCGCCATGTCAGTCTCTTCTGTCCCACTGCTCTGGTTTTGCTGGCTTGAACTTTCATGCTTTCACTTAACACTGTAAGCTGGTCTGCAATACTGCCTCACTACATCCTTACTCATCTGAAAACTTCCCACTCATGTTTCAAGACCTAATTCAATGAAGCCCTCCTTTTATAAAGCCTTTTCAGATTTCTCTAGGCAGGGCTATTTCTCCACACTTTCTGTGCTTCGTATTTTATACAAAGCAAAAGTCTCCTCTCATTTGACTGTAAGGACTTTTGTTTATGTGTCTGATCCCTAGACAGTGCATTCCCAAGAGCAGTGATGTCTTTTCTATCTTTGTCACCTACTTTCCCCCCTTTTCCTTCCTTCTACCTTTCCCTACCTTTTACTAGGACCTGGCTCACAGCAGGTTGTCAATAAGCATTAGCTATCATCATCATCATCATTATCATCATCAAATATTTGTTAGTTTCTGCTCAACTACATGGTACATTTAGCATGAAGCTGACTCAGAACCTTCTCTACCAGGAAGACGGTTCAGATCTGTGTAGAACTCCATTATTTCTAGCCAGTCAGTACCATGCCCAGTGAATGGGGATATCCCCTAGAAAGAAAAATTAACCAGATAAATGAGAGGCCAATACAAAGCACCTGAGACATACAGCTTTCTACCTTTTGTTCTGTTGTGTTACTCTGTACATCATGTGGAGAATGCAACAAGGTCGATCTTCTTTCAGGAGTCTTTACAGAACTATACAAATGCTGGGATGGTCCTATAGGCAAATGAAAGAGAAATCATTTAATTTTTAAACTTGATTGAACTGTATCTGAAGTACAATAAACTGAACATATTTAAAATGTACCATTTGGCTTTGGCATATATATATATACCCTCAAAACCATCACCACAATCAAGGTAAACATTTACATCATCCCCAAAAGTTTCCTTGTGCCCCCTTATAGTTCATCCTTCTCTCTTCTCCTATCTCCCAGGCAATCACTGATCTGCTTTACTATAAATTAGTTTGCATTCTCTAGAGTTTGCTTTAAATGGAATCAAACAGGGGTTGTACCACCCTTTTTTGTCAGAGGAGGGTGGTGGTCTGGCTTCCTTCACTCAGCATATTTTGATATTCATCAATATTGTTGCCTGTATTAATATTTTATTCCTTTTTATTTCTGAGTAGTATCCCATGGTATGGATACACTAGTTTACCCATTTGCCTGCTGAAGGGCATTTAGGTTGTTTCCAATTTGACTATAATGCTGCTATGGACATTGATGTACAAGTCTTTATCTGAACATATATTTTCATATCTTGTGGGCACCTACCTAGGAGTGAAATGACTGAATCACATGGTAGATGTAGTTTAACTTGAGCTGCCAAAATGTTTTCCACAGTGGTTGTACCATTTTACATTCCCACCTGCAATGTCAGACTGTTCCAGTTGCTTCAAGTCCTTGCAAATACTTGGTATGGTCAGTTACTTAAGTTCTACTAGACATTCTACTGGGTGTGTAGTGTTATCTCATTGTGGTTTGGTTTGTATTTCCCTAAGGAATAATGATATTAAACAGTGTTTTGTGTGCTTATCTGCCATCTGTGTATCTTCAGTAAAATGTTTGTTCATGCCTTTTGCCCAAGTTTATTACGTTGTCACATTATATATATTACATATTTTTCTATATTTTACACTTTTTTTTACAGTGATCATGCCTTCTAGATGTAGGTCTGGAGACCACCTTTTGTTGTACTCACTTTTGGGGCTTGAGAAATGAGAAACAGCCATTATGTTACAGGGCTAGTTTTAAATTTTTATATTACTTTTTCATTTTTGACTAAGTACAAGATCTCTACTTTCATAGGCTTTCACTTACCTTGGGGTAGATCTAGGGAAGGAAGGAGAGGTTAGAATTTTTAACAGGACAAATGCCATGATGAACACCCAGGTAGTATTCAGTATCTATCATCCCCCCAAATGATGACACAACCAAAACATTATGCCTGGCAAGCCATGTAGTTGTCTCAAGAATTTCCTTAAATTTTATCTTCCTTTTTGTGTAGAAACATCCTAGAATCCTTAGTTGATAAAATTCTTCACAGTGTCCTGGAGATACCCTTAGCTTACCAAATAAGAGTTATCTGGACTCAGGAAGAAAAAGGATATGACTTTAGGAAAGTTAGGGGGGAAAAGTCCACTCCTTTAGCAGCTCAGAGATGGTGGGAAATAGGAAGATGGTGAGAGTGAAAGGAGACCAAAGAAATCAGACAGGGCTTCACATTTTGCTTACTTTGGGCCTTGGTGCTTCAGATAACTGGGGTTAATGGAGAGAAAAGAAGAACTATTGCTCAGCTCTCTGTTTAAGACTCTAGAAACAAATTTCCTTGGCTACCCCTACTCTCACTCTTCCTCCTCACTGGGGTCATGGACCCCAAACTTTGTAATACAGTGTGGTCAGGCAAGGCAAGGCTCTTGCTGAGGTTTTGCTTTCTTTTCCTTTCAGTTTTAAAACATTTCAGCTTTACTGACTTATATAATAGACACATAAAACTGTAAGATAGCTAAAGTGTACATTGTGGTGATTTGATATATATGTATACTGTGAAAGGATTTCTCCCCCCTCACCCATTTCGTTAATGAACACATCCATCACCTCACATGTTTATCATGTTGTTGTTCTTAGCAAATTACAATGATACGATACAGTGTTTTCAACTATAGTCACTATGTTATACATCAGATCCTCAGACCTTATTCATCTTACAGCTGAAAATGTGTATCATTTGACCAACCTCTCCCTATTTCCCCTTGAGGTTTTGCTTTCTTAAGCCACTCTTGGTTCCTATGTGGTATATACATGGCCCAGAAAGGGCTGAGGGTCTAGCTGGCAAGCTCGTCAAGGGGAGTCACTGGGCTGGGGGTAAGAGGGTTCCTCCCAGAGTGTTATGGAGCAGGCAGTCAGGACTCAGGTGGAGTGGGAAATCCAGAGGGTTCTATTAAGCCCAGTGAGACCAGACCATGAGTCATTGCAGTGATGGCCAATTTAACTGTGAATGATGACAGGCCAAGCACTATCTCAGTGGAGATAAGGGCATGTCTCTGAAGACCAAAGGAGGCAGAGGACAAATCGTCATCCAAGCACCCTTACTTTATTCTGCTTCCCTGAGGCTATGGAAGCCAGTGTTCCCCAAAAGTCAATGTGTGTGTCATGCACTGGGTTCTTGTGAAAATGCAGGTTCTGATTCAGTAGTGGGGCAGTGCCTGAGACTGTGCTTTCATAATAAGTGCCTCAGTGATGCCCATACTGCTGACACTTAGAGGGGTAAGAACATAAACCACACCTCTTGCCCCAGACAACACCTTTGGGAAAGAAGCACAAATGACTATTTTAGTATTTCTAATTATTTCAATTACTTTTTTGTCCTTGGTGTGACTTCTGGTGACCGGCAGTGACACTCATTTTCTTGATCTTTGGATAAGAAGCTTAAAAAAAAAATTTAATAGTGGTGATGACAAAGTTATTCAAGATAGATTCTATTTATCCTTTTATGCCCACTAGGAGGAGAACCATATCCTAATCTGTATATGGGGAGAAACTGTTGCTTCCTGACCTGTATACAGATTTCTCAAGAGGCAGGTTAGGTGGTCTGTATTCCCATCTCTGAGAATTTTCCACAGTTTATTGTGATCCACACAGTCAAAGGCTTTGGCATAGTCAAGAAAGCAGAAATAGATGTTTTCCTGGAGCTCTCTTGCTTTTTCCATGATCCAGCAGATGTTGGCAATTTGATCTCTGGTTCCTCTGCCTTTTCTAAAACCAGCTTGAACATCAGGGAGTTCACAGTTCACGTATTACTGAAGCCTGGCTTGGAGAATTTTGAGCATTATTTTACTAGCATGTGAGATGAGTGCAATTGTGCAGTAGTTTGAGCATTCTTTGGCATTGCCTTTCTTTGGGATTGGAATTAAAACTTAGCTTTTCCAGTCCTGTGGCCACTGCTGAGTTTTCCAAACTTGCTGGCATATTGAGTGCAGCACTTTCACAGCATCATCTTTCAGGATTTGAAACAGCTCTACTGGAATTCCATCACCTCCATTAGCTTTGTTTGTAGTGATGCTTTCTAAGGCCTACTTGACTTCACTTTCCAAGATGTCTGGCTCTAGATTAGTGATCACATCATCATGATTATCTGGGTTGTGAAGATCTTTTTTGTACAGTTCTTCTGTGTATTCTTGCCACCTCTTCTTAATATCTTCTGCTTCTGTTAGGTCCATACCATTTCTGTCTTTTATTGAGCCCATCTTTGCATGACATGTTCCCTTGGTGTCTCTAATTTTCTTGAAGAGATCTCTAGTCTTTCCTGTTCTGTTCTTTTTCTCTATTTCTTTGCATTGATCACTGAAGAAGGCTTTCTTATCTCTTCTTGCTATTCTTTGGAACTCTGCATTCAGATGCTTATATCTTTCCTTTTCTCCTTGGCTTTTCACCTCTCTGCTTTTCACAGCTATTTGTAAGGCCTCCCCAGACAGCCATTTTGCTTTTTTACATTTCTTTTCCATGGGGATGGTCTTGATACCTGTCTCCTGTACAATGTCACAAACCTCTTTCCATAGTTCATCAGGCACTCTATCTATCAGATCTAGGCTCTTAAATCTATTTCTCACTTCCACTGTATAATCATAAGGGATTTGATTTAGGTCATACCTGAATGGTCTAGCAGTTTTCCCCACTTTCTTCAATTTGAGTCTGAATTTGGTAATAAGGAGTTCATGATCTGAGCCACAGTCAGCTCCTGGTCTTGTTTTTGTTGACTGTATAGAGCTTCTCCATCTTTGGCTGCAGAGAATATAATCAATCTGATTTTGGTGTTGACTATCTGGTGATGTCCATGTGTAGAGTCTTCTCTTGTATTGTTGGAAGAGGGTGTTTGCTATGACCAGTGCATTTTCTTGGCAAAACTCTATTAGTCTTTGCCCTGCTTCATTCTGCATTCCAAGGCCAAATTTGCCTGTTACTCCAGGTGTTTCTTGACTTCCTACTTTTTCATTCCAGTCCCCTATAATGAAAGGACATCTTTTTTGGGTGTTAGTTCTAAAAGGTCTTGTAGGTCTTCATAGAACCGTTCAACTTCAGCTTCTTCAGCGTTACTGGTTGGGGCATAGGCTTGGATAACTGTGATATTGAATGGTTTGCCTTGGAGGTGAACAGAGATCATTCTGTTGTTTTTGAGATTGCGTGTAGAACTTTATTATTTTCTGTTGACCAATGATGATACAATGTTATTAAGTGAATAACAGTTAGGTAACCAAGAAGCAGAAGCTGGAATCAAGATTGCTGGGAGAAATATCAATAACCTCAGATATGCAGATGACACCACCCTTATAGCAGAAAGTGAAGAAGAACTAAAAAGCCTCTTGATGAAAGTGAAAGAGGAGAGTGAAAAAGTTGGCTTAAAGCTCAGCATTCAAAAAACTAAGATCATGGCATCTGGTCCCATCACTTCATGGCAACTAGATGGGGAAACAGTGGAAACAGTGGCAGACTTTATTTTTGGGGGCTCCAAAATCACTGCAGATGGTCATTGCAGCCATGAAATTAAAAGATGCTTACTCCTTGGAAAGAAAGTTATGACCAACCTAGATAGCATATTCAAAAGTGGAGACATTACTTTGCAAACAAAGGTCCATCTAGTCAAGGCTATGGTTTTTCCTGTGGTCATGTATGGACGTGAGAGTTGGACTGTGAAGAAGGCTGAGCACCGAAGAATTGATGCTTTTGAACTGTGGTGTTGGAGAAGACTCTTGAGAGTCCTTTGGACTGCAAAGAGATCCAACCAGTCCATTCTAAAGGAGACCAGTCCTTCATTGGAAGGACTGATGCTGAGGCTGAAACTCCAATACTTTGGCCACCTCATGAGAAGAATTGACTCATTGGAAAAGATCCTGATGCTGGGAGGGATTGTGGGCAGGAGGAGAAGGGGATGACAGAGGATGAGATGGCTGGATAACATCACCGACTCGATGCACATGAGTTTGGGTGGACTCTGCCAGTTGGTGATGGACAGGGAGGCCTGGCGTGCTGTGATTCATGGGGTCACAAAGAGTCGGACATGACTGAGTGACTGAACTGGACTGAACCACAATAGTAAAAAATGTTCATTAGTTTTCACAATCAATAGTCAGACAAAAAAGTTAATTACAATTGTAAGCCATAATGGAAACATTATTACCCTAATATAAAATAATTACATACAATTTGGGGGATTAAGTAGAGTGATATGGTAAGTGGAAGTGCCTATATGCACATGTTCTCATCCACCCAGCCAGTCTATGTCTTTTGTTTGGTGTACTTAATCCATATACATTTAAATTAATTATCAGTATGTATGATACTATTGCCATTTCCTTAATTGTTTGGGGTTTATTTTGTGTAGGTCTTTTCCTTCTTGTGTGTTTCCTGCCTAGAGAAGTTCCTTTAGCATTTGTTGTAAAGCTGGTTTGGTGGTGCTGAATTCTCTCAGCTTTGCTTGTCTGGAAAGCTTTTGATTTCTCCATCAAATCTGAAGGAGAGTCTTTCTGGGTAGAGTTTTGGTTGTAGGTTCTTCTCTTTCATCACTTTAATATCATGCTGTTCCCTTCTGGCTTGTAGAGTTTCTGTTGAGAAATCAGCTGATAACATTATGTGAGTTCCTTTGTATGTTATTTGTCATTTTTCCCTTGTTGCTTTTAATATTTTATCTGTCTTTAATTTTTGTCAGTTTCATTATTATATGTCTTGGTGTGTTCCTCCTTGGGTTTTTCCTGCCTGGGACTCTATGTGCTTCCTGGACTTGGTTAACTATTTCCTTTCCCATGTTTGAGGAGCTTTCAGTTCTTATTTCTTCAAATATTTTGTCAGGTCCTTTCTGTCTGTATTCTTCTGGGACCCCTATAATGTGAATGTTGGTGCGTTTAATGTTGTTCCAGAGGTCTCTTAGGCTGTCTTCATTTTTTTTTTCATTCTTTTTTCTATTCTGTTTTGTGGCAGTGATTTCCACCATTCTGTCTTCCAGGTTACTTATCCATTCTGCCTCAATTATTGTTACTGATTGCTTCTAGTGTATTGTTCATCTGTGTTTTTTTTTCTTTAGTTCTTCTATGTCTTTGGTAAACATCTGCATCTTCTCCATTCTTTTTCTGAGATTCTGGATCATCTTCACTATCATTAGTCTGAATCCTTTATGTGGGAGGTTGCCTATTTCCACTTCAGGTTTTATCTTGTCCCTTCATCTGGGATATAACTCTGCATTTTCATTTTGATTAACTTTCTGTGATGTGGTTTTCATTCTGGCAGGTGCAGGATTGTTCTCTTCTTGCTTCTTCTGTCTTCGGGTGGATGAGGCTAGGGGAGTTGTGTAAGTTTCCTGATGGGAGGGACTGGCAGTGGGAAAAAGTGGGTCTTGCTCTGGTGGGCAGGGCCATGTTCAGTAAAGCTTTAATCCAATTATCTGCTGATGGATGGAGTTGCACTCCCTCCCTCCCTAAGGGTTCCCAGGTGGCCCTAGCAGTAAAGAACCTGCCTGCCAATGCAGGATACATAAGAGATACAGGTTCAGTCCCTGGGTCAGGAAGAGCCCCTAGAGGAGAGCATGGCAACCCGCTTCAGTATTCTTGCCTAGAGAATCCCATGGACAGAGGAGTCTGGTGGGCTACAATCCATAGGATCTCAAAGAGTTGGACATAGCTGAAGTGACTTAGCATGCAAGACCCAGCCCTGGGGTCTACAGGCTCTATGGTAAGGTTAATGGTGACCTGCAAGAAGACTTATGCCAAGGGGCACCTTCCAGGACTGCTGCTGCTAGTACAACAGTGAACCACTGCCGACCCATGCCTCCACAGGAGACTCTCAATACTAGCAGGTAGGTCTGGTTCAGTCTCCTGTGGGATCACTGTTCCTTTCTCCTGGGTCTTGGCATGTGCAAGATTTTGTTCATGTCCTCCTAGTGTGGAGTCTCTGTTTCCCCAGTCCTGTGGAAGTGCTGTAATCAAATCCCACTGGCCTTCAAGGTTAGATTCCCTGGGGAGTCTCAGTCCCTTTGCGGGATCCCCAGGCTAGGAAGCCTGATGTGGGGCTCAGAACCTTCACAACAGTGGGAGAACTTCCTTGGTATTATTATTCTCCAGTTTGTGGGCTGCCCACTTGGCGTGTATGGGATTTGACTTTATCATGTTTGTACCCCTCCCACCATGTCATTTCAGTTTCTTCTTGTCTTTGGAAGTGGGGTATCTTTTTTTGATGGGTTCCAGCATCCTCCTGTCAATGGTTGTTCAACAGCTAGTTGTGATTTTGGTGCTCTCGCAGGAGGAGATGAGCGCATGTCCTGTACTCTGCCATCTTGAACTGGAAGCTCCCTCTTAAAATAAACAAGATTGCCCACCCCTTCTGTGAGTGCTTTGCATTCTGCAGACCTACTGAGAAGTAATATTCAGAGTTAGAACCAGCAGTTATTGAGCTTACTCTGTGCCAGGGATTTTACATTCATTATCTTATTGAATACCACATACCACAGAGTCATTATAAAGATTAAATAAGCTCATGCATATGAAGTGTTTAGTGCAATGCCTGGTTCATAGCAGGCCATCAATAAAAGTGAGCTATTATTACTGCTATTGTCACTACTACTACTACTATTGAGTTACTAGGGTAAGACACAACCAGCGGCCTTGAAAAAGCAAAGTTCAGGGTCTACTAACCAGAATTCTTGCTAGATTCATCAAGACAGCTGGAAATAGAATAGTTTTCTTGAGAGATATGGCAGAGGAACAATGGTCTGGAAGCAAAGGATAGGCTGAGAACTGCCCCAATTCCCAGCCCTGGGGATGGGTGTGCCAACTTTTGGAGACGGTTTCTAGCAAGGCTGACTGTTGTAGTGAATAAGATAACATCCTGATTTGAGTTTCAGTCCTAGCTGTGTCATCCATTAGTGGTATGATCTTGGATAAATCACTTAACCATCCAGAGCCCCACTTTCCTCATCTGCAAAGAGGGGGAGCTAGTAGTACTTAGTTCAGAGGGTTGTGTGACAACACAGGTGAGATAATAATACTTGTGAAGTAAGCTTATAGTGCCTGCCTCCTAGTAAATGCTGTTGTTATTATCCTTTGCCCTCCAACCACCCTGCTAATTAGGTATGATGAACCCTATTTTACAATTGAGAGGACTGAGACACAGGATTTAAGTAGCTTGTCCAAGGTACAGTTAATAAGCACAAGGCTAGAATTTGAACTGAGATTGATCTGCCCCAAAGCCTGTGATCTTTCTACCATTCCATGATGTTTCCCAGAAACATTGCTCCCATTCCAGAAATGAGAGGCACACGATCAGCTATCACCTTAAAATAATAATAGTAACAAACCCCAAACATGCTCCTTTGCCCTCGAGGTACCCTGGCTACTCATTTCATTCGCTTTCAACTCTAGGGAAAAGGAGCTGTTTGTTATCTGTGTTTTGGTGGAGCAATTTTTTTTTCTTCTCTAGAGCCTGCTTCCCCTTTTCACTAAATTAGAGTTATTTCCACGAAGCAAAGATGTTTCTGATGTTTCAGCCTTTTCGTCTCCTGCTAAACAGCCATTTACTGGCAGCTTTTTATTTTTCAGGTAGATTACTGCTGCCACAAATACAAGGGCCTCAGATCTAAGGATTTTCCTAGATCCTCAGTATCTTTGTGAGGATGATGCTAGTGCAGGACTTCTACACAGGGGATTCTAGGTACATTTTCAGAAGATCTACATGCTTTCCTCATCCCCTAAACCATGCCACACTCGCACCTTTGCCTTCAGTGTTTGGCATATGGCATTGCTGGCGTCTGATCATCTCTGCAGCTTTGGTGTTAGTACTTTTTCTTTGAAATAACATGCCCTTTACTAGCATATAGCGTTTCTAATGCCTCACTATTCTTACCCTGTAGAGGAGTGAATAGGAGCACATTTGTCTTGCTGAATCTGGGGAGAGCAAGGATTCAGTAGGATTAATGTCTCAGATAAATTATTGGAATTGTGAGTGGGAATCATTATTAGTTGCATGGTCTGAACTTATTTGACAGAAAATTATTGAAAGTGTATTCTGGAGATGTACTGTGCTGAGATACTGCAGGATTACAAAGACATGGTCTCTGTCCTTGCAGAGCATATGAGTTAACTGTGGGTTAAAACAATCTTTCAGGTCTTTGTAGAGTGTGAATTTCCATAAGGAAAACACAGAAAAGGAAAACAAAATTCTGTGGGGATTCACTGTCTGTAGGACCAGATAAAACTTCACAAAGGAAGTGATGTCTAATCCAGCTCTGGCACAAAACATGTGCTCAAGAAACATTTATTAAATTGTGGTTAGAGAGATAAAATATGAGAAAGGGCATTATAAACGGAGGGGATTGTATGAGCAATGTTGTGCAGTCAAAAATAGTCAGTGTCAGGATGACTATTATAGAAAAAAACCACCAAAAGGCACAACCAGTGTTGGTGAGAATGTGGAGAAAAGGGACCACTCGTGCACTGTTGGTGGGAATGCAAAATGGTACAGCCATTGTGGAAAACAGTATGGAGGTTCCTCAGAAAGTTAAAAATAGAACTGCCATATGATCCAGCAAGCTCACCTCTGTGTGTTGATCTAAAAGAATTGAAATCAAGATCTCAAAGAGATATCTGCACTCACATGTTCATTGCAACATTAGTCATCATAGCCAAGAAATTGAAACAACTTAAATGTCTATCAACAGATAAAGGAAATGTGATACATACATGAATGAAATACTATTCAGTCCTTGAAAAGAAAATTTCACAATGTGACAACATGGATGAACCTTAATGACATTATGCTAAGTGTAATAAGCCAGTCACAGAAGACAAATACTGCATGATGAGGTATCTAAAGCAGTCAGTCATAGAATCACAGAATGGAAGGGTGGTTGTCAGGGCTGGGGGAAGGGGAATGGAAAGATGATGGTTAAAGGGTACAAACATTTTTATGCAAGATAAATAAGTCCTGGAGATCTGTACAAGATTGTACCTAGAATCAAAAACGCTGTGTACACTGCATGCTAAGTTGCTTCAGTCATGTCCCAACTATTTGTGACCCTATAGAGTGTAGCCTGCCAGGCTCCTCTGTCCATAGGATTCTCAAGGATATTAGAGTAGGTTGCCATGCCCTCCTCCAAAAACACTGTATATACACTTAAAAGCTTTTAAGAGGGTAGATCTCATGTTAAATGTTCTTACCAAAATAAAATAAGATGGTCACAATGTATCCTGGAAACAGGAAGTGGTTTAGGCTAGAGTAAAAGATATATGCCAGGGAGGAGTGGGGAGTGAGGGATGGGAAAGAAGATTATGGGCTGAAATGCCAGACTAAGGAATTTGCTCTTTAGTCAGTAGGCATTATGGAGACACTGAAGATTGAGATGCACCGGAATAATGACATAGATTTATTTCCTTAGATAGCTCTGATGATCAAATTGGTAGCCAAATTTTTTTGTCTCCTCCACTCTCTTTTTTAACATTTATTTTTTAACTGAAGGATAACTGCTTTACAATGTTGTGTTAGTTTCTGCTGTTCAACAACGTGAATCAGCTGTATGTATACATATATTCCCTCCCTCTTGAGCCTTTCTCCCATTCCCCCTTTCCACCCCTCTAAGTCATCAGCCCCAAGCTGAGCTCCCTGTGCTATAAAGCTGCTTCCCACTAGCTAGCTATTTTACACATGGCAGTGTATATATGTCAATGGGTGGCCAATTCTTTTAAACAACAATTGGAGAAAGGTCAAGTGAATAAGCATGAAGAAAATGTCCACTATATTGTTGATTTTGATGCATTCAATACCTCCCTACATAATACTTTTGGTAAAATGGTGGGAGCAAAAGTCGGATCTCAAAGATACACAAAGGTGAGTGTGGCAATGGAGGGGAGATGAATGAGCCTCAGCAACTAGAGGGCCCAGGGGCCTGAAGGGTGGATTCTGGAGGCAGCATCTTTGAAGCCAGAGAGGAAGGGGCCTGCGGAGAGGGAAACTCTGGAAATGTGGGAGAGACTGGCTAATTCATACAAAGAATTCACAGAGGAGGGCTGTGATGGGAATTGGTAGACGAGTTTTCGTTGGAAAGGAGCATTTTCTTTTTCAGATGTGGGACGAAAGGAAGAGTGCTTGAAAGGAAATATTTTGAGGAAAAGAATGAGCCATGAGAAAAGGAAAGAGTAACAGAGTTTGTTCAGGCCTGCATACAGAGCCTACTCTCCTGGCAGAATCCTCAGAACACATTTCTCAAAGCCTGTCCATCACCCAGGCTTCTTTCAAGATTTATGGCCTGACTGATTCTCTTCAGCTTCAGTCAGAGACAACCTGTCAGCGGCGGTCGGCTCAGCCCTTCTTGTGGCGCGTTGACACCATTTCTGGTGGGCTTCAAAGACAATATAAATGGCTCTCCCCTGAGAGCAGGCTACACTCGGTGCCTAGGCAGCCTCATCACACAGCCAATTAAACCGCCATCACTTGAAAGGAATGGATGGCAGTTCAAGGTCTGCTTGAGTAGACTTTGCATTTCCACGTTCACAGATTATTGCAATCTTACAGTCGAGGCGCCCCCAACCACTGCAAGGGGAAGATGTAAACATGACCCTAGAAACAGTAGATTCTCCCACTTTCTCTAAGGGGAAAGATCTTCCTCATTACCTGGTAAGCAGGATCCCTTTAATCTTTCTGAAGAGGAAGGAGCCCAGGCTGTTCTTTACACCGTGGGAAGCTCACGCTTTTTGCTCTGCTGCACCACCTGGGGGACACAGGTGTGTCTGTTCTCAGCCTCTGGCCGTCCTGGGGATTCTTAAGTGAGGTCCTTGGGTGTTGAGCTCAGTAAGCCAAAGTCTGGGTTTTCCCCATAGAAAGGCTACCACCCTCTTAAAAATATATCTTTCAGAAACCAGTTTAGCTGGTTCCATGGAGATGAATGGGGAAACGACCCAATGGAAGGGCTGAAGTGGGGGCAGAGGGATGTGTGACAGTTATGTTAGTGCATCAGGAGCGGCTGCATTGGACTTTTTGCTTTTCGCAGGAGAATGTTGACTTACTGAATGCAACACACTTTCCCATCCACTTAACTGTGTTATTTAAATAAATTGCTTTGCTCTTGAGGGACTTGTACTCTTTGGCTCAGTGATAAGCTGGTAGATTGGAGTCAGAAGGAGCTATCAATGTAGAATCTAATAGAATTTCAGTGTGGGAATATTAGGGGTCAGGCACAAGCTCAGATTAGTTATCGCATCTTGTCATTAGATGACATGGATATGACTATAAAGAGTAAATCTGTGCGGAGCATGAAGATGAAAGCGATAAATTGGCTAGAAGTAGGAGCTTTCAGTATGAAAGCAAGTACTTCTATTCAAGATGTGAACACCAAACCACTCTGCAGACTGCTCAGACTCCCAGCTTTGCTCTCACCTCATATCACTTTTTTACTCTTTGAGATCCTGTTAAGTTTGGATTAGTCACCGGTTCTTCTAAAACAAGGTCAGGCCGCCTTCTGTAGTGGCCCCAGCAGACATGAGTTCAGCACCAGCAGAGTCGTTTTAATGGCGACCTAAACAAACTTAATTAGGGAGGCTGTTCTGCTGCCAAAAATCATGAACGGCCTTCCAAAGCCAAACCTAAAGGGCTTGGAGGCTTTTTGTTATTTTGTATCATCTGTACTACTGCTTTCCTTCTTTCTTGCAGGGCAAGGCATACAGGAGCTTATTACTATCGTGGCTCCCCCACTGACTGGCTGTGTGACCTTGGTTGAATTATTCCTCTGAACCCTAGTGCCTCCTGTGTAAGATGGAGATGATCATGGGACTTACCTCTGAGAACTGTTGAGAGTGTTCAGTGAGGTCACGCATTTGGAGTCGTTGACACAGTGCCTGACACACAGTACGCACTAAGTAGGTTATAGTCTAATGAAAGCAATAACAGTCATTTAAAGCAAATATGCAATGAATTGGATGTGTGTGTGCTTTGGGGGTTGATTCATTTCATTTGATCAGATTAAAGGGGTTTTGAAAAGGACACAAAATTGTGAGGACAGATGAATAAGTAATATATAATCATGTATCTGTTTTCTTTGTATCTGAGGGTTTCATAATTAAGATTTTAAACTAAGTTAAGTGAGAAAATGAAAGTTACTCAGTTGTGTCCGACTCTTTATGACCCCATTGACTGTAGCCCACCAGGCTCTTCTATCCATGGGATTCTCCAGGCAAGAATATTGGAGTGGATTGCCATGCCCCCCTCCAGGGGATTTTCCCCACTCAGGGATTGAACCCAGGTCCCCCGTATTGCAGGCAGACTCTTTACCATCTGAGCCACCAGGGAAGGTGCCAGGGAAGCCACCAGGGAATTTGCCCTTGCTAGGATTTGCAAAACTCGAGAAGTCTGCAAGAAACTTCTGTGTTTTGTCACCCATAACTTATAATATCACTATAACTATTGGTAATAATATATATGTTTTTTTAAAAATATATCAAGTGATGGGACCTAGGGGTCCATACTTTGTACTAGCTGAGCTATGCAACATCTCATTGCTCTTTGATCCATCAGGTTTTTAGTGGGCACATGAGAAGAATTGGCACTTGCACATCCTGTCCAAATTCAGGCTCTTGGGCCTCCATCCTTAGAGGTTGAGGCTCAGAAGGATTGGAATGGGGCCCAGGAATCAAAAGCACCACAGGTGGTTGAGATGCCAGGATCCAGAAATCAGACTTTGGAAACCAAGGGCAAGTGGGTTCTCTTCTTTCCCTACCTCCCATGGCACCCTTGGCCATTCCATACTGCCATCTGAGATCCTTTTGTATTCTTTAATTGGCGTGACTTTAGAATCCCAGTTCACCACTCTGGTCTCCTGCAGAGTAGACACGAGTCCTTGAGCAAGGTTTGCCCTCTTCTCCTGATATGAGCTCCCTCCTCCACCCCACATCATTACCATAATCGTCTCCTGACTTCTGATTAGATATAAACATGATACTAGCAATCATGTTTCACCTTCAACTTGTAATTGGATGCAATATGGTGATTATGCATCCTGATCGAAGGTCATTTCCATAGGATAATAAGTGCTCACAATAACAGTCTCATTTTTGCTTTTGCCTTATAGCTGCATGTCCTATTTCAACTTCCCTTCCCGCAAAGGGAGAGTATGACTTCAGCATCTACCATTGATTTTGTCCTGATTTTCCCATCTCATTCTCTCTCTCTCTGTCTCTCACACAAACACACAATCTCATTTGGTGCATCTGTTGTTAATCGGCAGCTTCTCATGGCTAGTTCTCCTTCTTGGGCCCACTCCTTCCTCCAATAATCCCTCTAATCCTCATGGTCACTTAGAATGGGATTCATAAAAATGATATGTGAATCACTTCAATAGAAGATGGGTTTGTTTTCCTGCGTTAGTACATAGCATCTCTTTTCCTTCATTTTGTCCTTCTCATTGTCTCTTCTAGAGAGAAGAATTAACAGAATTGGGTCCGTGGTGTTTCTCTCTCTCTTTCTCTCTCCCCTCTCACCCCGTCTCTCCTCATCTGTAAATGGGGAATTAGCATGGTACAGTTACAAAGGAGCCTAGGCTTAGCTGTCACATAGTCCAGTTCTGCCATTTACTGTGTGAAGATGAGCAAATTATCTCACTTCTCTGAACCTAAAGTTCTTTGTCTATAAGAAGAGAATTGTTGCACTTACAGCATTTTGTACTTTGTAGTATTGTTTGCAGGAATAAATTATGCATATGAAAGTACCAGGCTCAGATGAGCTCATGATAAATGCTGGACATTGTTTTAATACCTACCACACAGGGTTTTTAAAAAATGAGATAATGTGTATAAACAGCTTAGAACAGAGAGCCTAGGTAGTTGTAAAACAATTAACTGCTCCCTTGCCAGTTGCTTTTTTGGAAAATAGGATCCAGAATGGAGAAGAAGAAGAAATGTCATTGGATCCCAAACCAAAGATTTAAGGATTCTTCATAGTCAGGGCATGTTGTACTAATGTGATCAAATGGTCAAATGTTTCTACTGTTACCTGACCTAACCAGTGTAATAGACCTCATTTCCCCTTACTTCTTAGAATGCTCTGCGTCTTCCTCACCATGTGGCATAGGCCTTCTTCTGGGAACACTTATATTGTATTGTGCATCACCGTCTGTGTGAGCAGATACAAAGGTTATCTTTAGAAATCATTTAAAAATGTATTTATTGAGGTATAGTTGATTTACAATGTTATATTATTTTCAGATGTACAACATAGTGATTAAATTTTTTTATAGATTATACTCCAAAATTATAAAATATTGGCTCTATTCCCTGTACTGAACAATATATTCTTGTAGCTTACTTATTTCACACATAGTAGTCCATGCCTCTTAATCCCCTATTCCTATCTTGCCTCTTTCTGCTTCCCTCTTCTCACTGGCAATCAGCAGTTTGTGCTCTATATCTGTGGATCCATTTATTTTTAAATCATATTACCTGGTTTTTTATATTTTAAAATTCCACATATAAGTGATAACATACAGTATTTATCTTTCTCTGACATTTCACTAAGCATCAGTTCAGTTCAGTTCAGTCACTCAGTTGTGTTCAACTCTTTGCGACCCCATGAATCATACCATGCCAGGCCTCCCTGTCCATCACCAACTCCTAGAGTTCACTCAGACTCCACGTCCATCGAGTCAGTGATGCCATCCAACCATCTCATCTTCTGCCGTCCCCTTCTCCTCCTGCCCCCAATCCCTCCCAGCATCAGAGTCTTTTCCAATGAGTCAAGTCTTCGCATGAGGTGGCCAAAGTATTGGAGTTTCAGCTTTAGCATCATTCCTTCCAAAGAACACCCAGGGCTGATCTCCTTCAGAATGGACTGGTTGGATCTCCTTGCAGTCCAGGGACTCTCAAGAGTCTTCTCCAACACCACACTTCAAAAGCATCAATTCTTCAGTGCTCATCTTTCTTCACAGTCCAACTTTCACATCCATACATGACCACTGGAAAAACCATAGCCTTGACTAGACGGACCTTATTTGGCAAGGTAATGTCTCTGCTTTTGAATATGCTATCTAGGTTGGTCATAACTTTTCTTCCAAGGAGTAAGCATCTTTTAATTTGATGGCTGCAGTCACCATCTGCAGTGATTTTGGAGCCCAGAAAAATAAAGTCTGACACTGTTTCCCCATCTATTTGCCATGAAGTGATGGGACCAGATGCCATGATCTTCATTTTCTGAATGTTGAGCTTTAAGCCAATCTTTTCACTCTCTACTTTCACTTTCATCAAGAGGCTTTTTAGTTCCTCTTCACTTTCTGTCATAAGGGTGGTGCCATCTGCATATCTGAGGTTGTTGATATTTCTCCTGGCAAGCTTGATTCCAGCTTGTGCTTCCTCCAGGCCAGTGTTTCTCATGATGTACTCTGCATATAAGTTAAATAAGGAGGGTGACAATACACAGCCTTGACGTACTCCTTTTCCTATTTGGAACCAGTCTATTGTTCCATATCCAGTTCATAATCCTTTTCAAATCCATCAGTGTTGCTGCAAGTGCCAAAATTTCATTCTTTTTTATGGTTGAGTAGTATTCCATTGTATGGATATACCACTTCTTTAACCATTCATCTGTTGATGGACTCTTAGGTTGCTTCCATATCTTGGCTGTTATAAATAATTCTGTCTTTTAATACTCTTGATGGTATTTTCCCAAGGCGGTGTTTGTAGTGCTGTGGAGACTTAGATGGTTACTAGTGTGCTGTGAAGACTGTATTGAGGTCAGGAGAAGAAAGAGGGGTTATCTATACTTGACTAAAGTAATCAATGATGAGAATTCATATAACTGTACAGAGGGCATTAATAATGGAGTACTCTGAGGCAGAATGATAACAGCAAGGACTTTGGCATCACCCAGTCTTGGGTTTGAATTCTGTGTGATTTTGAAACTATGACCTAAATTGACTGAGCCTTAGATTTCAAAAAAGTAAAAAAAACTCAAAACATAAAACATTCCAAAGGTAAAAAGAATAAAATAGCAAATGTAAATGCACTCATCACCAAGTTTTAACATATAGAATAATTGTATTTACAAATACAATTGTAGACTCATGTATATCATTCCCCAAGCACATTCCCCTCCCTGCTCTCCAACCCGGCCACTCTCCAGAGTCCCACCACACACACACACTAAAAGAAATTAATACTAAAAAACTCAAAAAGACTCTGACATGTAGAAAGGAAAGTTACTTCTGAAATGGCAGAGGTTGGTAGAGATTCTCTTATTGAAGAGTTAATTAATATATCAAACAAAAGATTAGCAAAAGGGTTTTCATAGGGAGGTTATGGATAGCATTTCTACTTTAAAAATGTTAATTGGACTCTGCCAAGGAAATATTAGATTTCTAATAGGCAGCATGGTTTTCTGAACATGAGCAGATTAGTTAGACCCTATAATGAGTTCTCAAATATATGATTTACCAAATACACATTGGCACTATGTGGGTAATGGATAAGTTTCTATATCAGCTTGATTGGATCACAATGCCAAGATACTTGGACAAGCATTCTGGCTGTTTCTGTGTAGGTGTTTTTGGATGAGATTAGCATTTAAATTGGTGGACTTTGAGTAAAGCAGATTACCCTCCATAATGTGGGTGGGCCTCATCTGATCAGTTGAAGGCCTTATGAAAACAAAGATTTGGTTCCCCTGAGAAAGAAGAAATTCTGCCTTCAGGTTGCCCTTGTACTAGAGCTACAACATCAACTCTTTTTGGGTCTCCAGCTTTCTAGTTTACCCTGCAGATTTCAGACTTAAACCAAACCTCTGGAATCACTTAAACCAATTCCTTATAACCTCTCTTTCTCTTTCTCTCCCTACACACACACGCGCACGTGCACACACACACACACACACACACACACACACTTTTGATTCTGTTTCTCTGGAGAATCCTGAATAATACAGTTGGTTAGGCAGCCCATCTTTTGTTTCCCAAAGGGCAAAATCGTGGGTGCTTTCTAATCATCCTATTTATTGGTTCCTATGTTTCAAATATATATACACAGCTGTACATGCATTACATATCATGTCACTCCATAGTGCAAAAACTCTCCATGATTACCTCTGTTTACCAGGTTAAATAAAAAATGCCTCAGCTTAGCATCCCAAGCTGTCCACAGTTTCCCTGTTCACTATATCTTTATGCTCCTATACTCCAAAGAAATTGTATCAAATACTTATGTTATGTGACTCTTGTTAAACTTGGGTGATATTCATTCTTTTCCCTCCATATCTTAAACCCAACTTCAGACATATCCTACCATGTTTCAGGTTTTCTTTTAGAAGCTGAATATTTGTGGGAACAAGATAGATTTGATCCCTTTTCTCATGGAGTTGGAAAGAGGCAGAGAAGGTATCCTGGAAAAAGTGACATTTGGTTTGAGAGCTGGAGCACAGGTAGGAGTCAGACAAAAAAACAGGGGTGCACAAGGAGAGAACATTCTAGGCAGAAAGAGTGGTTTGTATGAACATTCAGAAGCCAAAAAGGGGAGATAGGGAAAGACATTTTGGGAAATGAAAAGAGCTCATTAAGTTGAAAGTTAAATATGAGTATGGAAAGATAAATGATGAAACTGGAGAATTAAGTCAGGTCAGATCATAAAGGACTTTGTAAGTTCTACTACTAAGGCTGTAGTGATGAGATGGGCTTTATTATCATTATCTTCTTTCCACATGTAAGGAGATTGAGTCTCAGAGGAGGTAAATAATTCGCTCACTAATATTGCTGGTGTTTTTCCTTCCACACACAGAGGAGAATTTTTCTATTCTCCTCTCTTGAAGTTAGATGTGGCCATATGAGCTATATCACTTCTAAGTAGAAGCATTTAATTGTTGGTTCTTAACTCTTCAGTGCTCTTTTCCTCTGTACTGTCAAACAGGGAAGCACTCATTGATAACAGAAATGCAACACTGAGCCATCAAGTAGAGGACAGCTACCCTAAAAAGTCACCCCAACCAGCAGTGGACTGTTTAAGAGAGAAAGAAACTCATGCTGTTTTAACCTACTGAGATTTTTAAATTGTTTACTATTGCAGCATAACATGACCTATCTTGATTTATATGCCCCAGAAAGTAAAATCAAAGTGTCCCTTAATTTAATACCTAGTAGTGTCTTTGAGGACACAGTGTGAAAAGTGAAGATAGAGTTAATGTGACTGATTTTTAACAACTTGCCAGAATTTACAGTCTTCCAAATTGATGTTTTGCCTTCAAAGTAGTCACTGTGGGATTATATAATAACTTGCTGCTGCTGCTGCTAAGTCGCTTCAGTCGTGTCCGACTCTGTGTGACCCCATAGACAGAAGCCCACCAGATTCCCCCGTCCCTGGGATTTTCCAGGCAAGAACACTGGAGTGGGTTGCCATCTCCTTCTCCAATGCATGAAAGTGAAAAGTGAAAGGGAAGTTGCTCAGTCATGTCTGACTCTTAGCAATCCCATGGACTACCTAAATGATGTTAAAAACAGTTATGAAATTATTTTTACAACTCAGCCTCAAAATTGATTAATTTAGTCATTTACTATGTGCTGGGCACTGGGGAGACAAAGATGAAAAGACATGTTCTTTCCCCTTCAGGAGCTCATAGTGTTGTAGCAGGAAATATGTTCTAAACTGTTGCAGTGCATGGTGGGGCCATAGATGAAGAAATGATCAGTTATACCAGAGAAATTCAGGGAAGGCTTCATAAATTAGAGACGAATAGATTTTCATTAGATGGATACATTGGGGTGGGAACAAGGCTATTTCAGGAAGAGGGACAATGGGAGCAAAGGCTCAAAGGTTTGAAGTGACTCAGCACATTTTGGTAAGTGCAAATGATTCTGTATATCTGGAGCCTAGTGCAAGAAAGGGATGCTAAAAGGCATGAGTCTGGAGAACAAATAGGGGGCAGATATGGGGGGCCATCCATTGTGCTAGCAAGGATTGTAGCACAGGCAGAGTGGTTCTGGAGCCAGTGGTTCAAAATTCTTTTCTACAGAAACAAAGAGAATGGCACCAGTGCTGGTTTAGCAGAATATTGATGATGGCTTCCAAATGCATCCAAGTTTCTGAAAAACATTACCTTGATATTTGTCTCCTTAGGTTTCTGATAAGTAAGTACAAGTCTCACTACTTCCTTAATGGCCTCTGTTCTGCTTTCATGTTTTGGTCCCCCCATTTTTTTTGCATTATGTTTAATCTTAAAACCCATTTCAAATTATTTGAGAAGTAGGTATAAATTCCAAATCAGGATATCATAGAAACATAGATGTCTAGAGGTACACGAGGCCTTTGCATTTAACTGAGGGCAAAGTGTATGGACATCAGTAGAGCCCACTTGTACAGAAGGGACTTTGTCTTCAGGTTCTCCTGAATATTCTTTCATGCTTAATTTCCCCATGCTTAATGTATGTGAGAAGATGAGGTAAGGGAAGCCTTGGAAGTAGAATGGGTGAGTAAAATTTTGCAATGTCTGTTGCTGGTACAGGCTGTTTATAAATCAATGTCTAAAAGTTCAAGAGTCATGTGGTGGGAAAAGGACAATACCCTATTAAATGCCTCACTGTGGTCCAGTGGTTAAGACTCTACATTCCCAATGCAGGGGTCCTGGCTTCAATCCCTGGTCAGGGAACTAGATCTTGCATTCTGCAACTAAGAGCCCACAGGCAGCAACAAAGACTTCGCCCAGCTAAATAAATTAAAAAGAAAACCTCATTGCAAAGATGAAATATTAAAAGTAAATTCTTGTCTTCAGAATTAGAATTGGATTAATAAATAAACTATAAAACTTTAAATATGGAAAACAGTGTGGAAATTACTTAAAAAACTGGAAATAGAACTGCCTTATGACCCAGCAGTCCCACTGCTGGGCATACACACCGAGGAAACCAGAATTGAAAGAGACACATGTACCCCAATGTTCATCGCAGCACTGTTTATAATAGCCAGGACATGGAAACAACCTAGATGTCCATCAGTAGATGAATGGATAAGAAAGCTGTGGTACATATACACAATGGAGTATTACTCAGCCATTAAAAAGAATACATTTGAATCAGTTCTGATGAGATGGATGAAACTGGAGCCGATTATACAGAGTGAAGTGAGCCAGAAAGAAAAACACCAATACAGTATACTAATGCATATATATGGAATTTAGAAAGATGGTAATGATATACCTGTATGTGAGACAGCAAAAAAGACACAGATGTATAGAACAGTCTTTTGGACCCTGTGGGAGAGGGCAAGGGTGGGATGGTCTGGGAGAATGGCATTGAAACATGTAGAATACCATATAAGAAATGAATCGCCAGTCTAGGTTTGATGCAGGGTGCAGGATGCTTGGGGCTGGTGCACTGGGATGACCCAGAGAGATGGTGTGTGGGGAGGAGGTGGGAGGGGGGTTCAGGATAGGGAACATGTGTACACCCATGTCAGTTTCATGTTGATATGTGGCAAAACAAATACAATATTGTAAAGTAAAAATAATAATAATGAAAATTTTAAATGATATTAAAAAATAAAAAAATAAAATTACAATATCATCAGAAAAAAAAATAAATAAAACTTTAAATAAGGAATACACTGTTCTCAGTGATGTCAGTGCAGTATTTTTTATAATTTAAAAAAAAATTGGAATGAAGCTAAATGACATACCATAGAAGATTTAAGTAATGCCTAGTGTAATGATGCTAGTAAAGTAATGCTCAAAATTCTCCAAGTCAGGCTTCAGCAATACATGAACTGTGAACTTCCAGATGTTCAAGCTGGTTTTATAAAAGGCAGAGGAACCAGAGATCCAATTGCCAACATCCGTTGGATCATCAAAAAAGCAACAGAGTTCCAGAAAAACATCTATTTCTGCTTTACTGACTATGCCAAAGCCTTTGAATGTGTGGATCACAATAAACTATGGAAAATTCTGAAAGAGATGGGAATACCAGACCACCTGACCTGCTTCTTGAGAAACCTATATGTAGGTCAGGAAGCAACACTTAGAAGTGGACATGGAACAATAGACTGGTTCCAAATAGGAAAAGGAGTACCTCAAGGCTATATATTGTCACCCTGCTTATTTAACTTATATGTAGAGTACATCATGAGAAATGCTGGGCTGGATGAAGCACAAGCTGGAATCAAGATTGCTGGGAGAAATATCAATAACCTCAGATATGCAGATGACACTACCCTTATGGCAGAAAGTGAAGAAGAACTAAAGAGCCTCTTGATGAAAGTCAAAGAGGAGAGTGAAAAAGTTGGCTTAAAGCTCAACATTCAGAAAACTAAGATCATAGCATGTGGTCCCATCACTTCATGGCAAAAAAATGGGGAAACAGTGGAAAAAGTGGCTGAATTTATTTTCTTGGGCTCCAAAATCACTGCAGATGTTGACTGTAGCCATGAAATTAAAAGACACTTGCTCCTTGGAAGGAAAGTTATAACCAACCTGGACAGCATATTAAAAAGCAGAGGCATTGCTTTGTAAACAAAGGTCTGTCTAGTCAAGGCTATGGTTTTTCCTGTGGTCATGTATGGATGTGAGAGTTGGACTATAAAGAAAGCTGAGTGCCAAAGAATTGATGCTTTTGAACGGTGATATTGGAGAAGACTCTTGAGAGTTCCTTGGACTGCAAGGAGATCCAACTAGTCCATCCTAAAGATCAGTCCTAGGTGTTCATTGGAAGGACTGATGTTGAAGCTGAATCTCCAGTAATTTGACCACCTGATGCAAAGAGCTGACTCCTTTGAAAAGACCCTGATGCTGGGAAAGATTGAAGCATCACCGACTCAATGGACGTTAGTTTGGGTAAACTCTGGAAGTTGGTGATGGACAGGGAGACCTGGCGTGCTGCAGTTCATGGGGTCACAAAGAGTCGGACACGAATGAGCAACTGAACTGAAATGAACTGAACCTTACTTAGTTTGACCCTGGGCATTGCCATCTCTGTACTTAGCCCCTTGAGACAGTGGAACTGATGCTCAAAGTGTTTATATAAGCAAATGCTCTCTCATGGTACGGTGGTTTTGATGTGTTCTGATACCCAGTTTACTTCTCAGGGATCAGGCTTTCTTCTGAAAACATGACCTGACAGTTCTCATACTATCCTTTAATCATGTAAATATTTTTACGGGAATGTTTTTGTATATTATGCAGCATTTCTCTTGTTCTTGGTAAGAGAAAACTAAAGTCTCTAAAAGCTTTTGAATGTCATCAAAGGAGATCCCTACAGGACTATGTTGATGGAAAGAATTTTGGGCACCCTGGTAAACCAATGGAAAGGATGTATTTAAGACAAATCGCCTTTCAGTCTCACCACTTAAACCATTTATTCAATCCACGTTGCTGGTCCTCCTCATTAGGCCTTTAAAAATCCAGTAAGGTTTCAGTTTTTTGTAGTTAAAAACTGTATCAATGGTAGATGTAAAATCACATCTTTGAGAGAAGTGTCTGCCTTTGGGTCATGGTGTCTTTTGGAAATCTGGGGAAAGCACAAATACAAAAAACTGAGCATACAGTTTTAGTGGGTTCATGGAATTCCTGAGGCCCACCAGGAGGTCCTGGGTCAAAAGTCACTACATTGGAAGTATCTAGGCCACTCAACTCTGGAAACCATCCAGCCTATAGAAAGGGGACTGAAAGAACCAGCTTTGGTGTTTTATAAAGCTGTTAGGCCACTAGGGGCATTGAAGCACAGTGCTGCTCAGGTTCCTGCAGTGTTGGATTGAGAAAAGGGGCCTCTCCCCGCTGCATCAACACTTGAAAAACACCAAGTAAATCGATGTGCTCCTGCTGCTGCTGCTAAGTCGCTTCAGTCGTGTCTGACTCAGTGCGACCCCATAGACAGCAGCCCACCAGGCTCCTCTGTCCACAGGATTTTCCAGGCAAGAATACTGGAGTGGGTTGCCATGTGGCACTAGCCTAAAAGAACTGTTTCCTGTTGAATTTGATTTCTTGGATATTGAAGATGAGAAGAACAGTGTGAAATTGAGCTTGTTCACATGAACAGTTCCTGAAATTCCAAGTGGGTTGGGAGTTAATTCTCCAAGTGGAGAATCCTCTCTTTGTAGCCTTCCTATTTCTTTTAACAAGGGGATGAGTTGAAATTCAGAAATTTTATTTCTGAGTAAGATGAATGAAGCTTCCCCCTTTAAATTTCCTCTCTTCCACATTTTAGGCTTATGAATTATAATCTTAGAGAAATGGGGGCTTCAAATCCAACCTGGTGTTCCTCCCTCTAAAATTGTATCAGAAATAGTTTGGGAGAGACAATACAAACATTTTATTGCTGGGAATTCACATGAATCTCCTCAAAAGATGATTTGGGTGAAGATCTGAAAAAAATGGGATGAGATGGTTCTTTGATGCTGAAGGAATCACTCTCTCATCTATCTAAATTCCACCGTTTAGTCTTTTCACACAAAATATGCTCAATGTAGAAAATTTAGAAAATACTAGTAAGTAAAAAGAAAGATGGACACATGTAGTTAATAGCAACTACTATTTATTGAGCACTTACTGTGTCCTTATACACTGACTTATTTAATCCTCAAAACAACCTGAGATTATATAAGGCAATAATTATGACATTGTATTGCTGGGCTTAAAATATACAGAGATGTAATACATATGACAATAATATCACAAAGGTGGGAGAAGTAAATTGAATTATATCAGAGCAAAGTTTATTTTATCAGAATTTAGTATTAATTTTAAATATATTGTGATAAATTAGTAGATTATGATAAATATTGTAATCCCTAGAGTACCCAGTTATAAAACATCAAAAACTGTAGTAACAAAAATTAGTAGAGAGATGAAATGGTACACTGAAAATATTTAACACAAAAGAAGGAAGTAAATGAAATAGCAAAGACAGGAGTCATATAGAAAACAAATTGAGAATGGCAAATGAAATTAAACTATAATAAGAATTAAATTAAATCTGAATAGTTTAAATACCCTAAACAAATGGTAGAGATCAGACGGGATTTTTTTAAAAAAGCATTCAACCACATGCTATATTTAAAAACACAAATATGTTGAAAGTAAAAGAATGGAAAAAATATATTCCATTATAACAGTAACCATAGGATAGCTAGAGTGGCTATATTAATATCATAAGACCATGGCATCTGGTCCCATCATTTCATAGCATATAGGTAGGGAAGCAATGGAAACAGTGAGAGACTTTATCTTTTTGGGCTCCAAAACAACTGCAGATGGTGACTGCAGCCATGAAATTAAAAGCACTTGCTCCTTGGAAGAAAAGTTATGATCAACCTAGACAGCATATTAAAAAGCAGAGACATTACTTTGCCAACAAAGTCCGTCTAGTCAAGGGTATGGTTTTTCCATTAGTCATGTATGGATGTGAGAGTTAGACTGTGAAGAAAACTTGGTGCTGAAGAATTGATGCTTTTGAACTGTGGTGTTGGAGAAGACTCTTGAAAGTCCCTTGGACTGCAAGGAGATCCAACCAGTCCATCCTGAAGGAGATAATCCTGGGTATTCATTGGAAGGACTGATGCTAAAGCTGAAACTCCAATACTTTGGCCACCTGATGTGAAGAACTGACTCATTTGAAAAGACCCTGATGCTGGGAAAGATTGAAGGCAGGAGGAGAAGGGGACGACAGAGGGTGAGATGGTGGGATGGCATCACCGACTCTATGGACATGAGTTTGAGCAAGCTCCAGGAGTTGGTGATGGACAGGGAAGCCTGGTGTGCTGCAGTCTATGGGGTTGCAGAGTCAGACACGACTGAATGACTGAACTGAACTATAGCTTTACATGCCTATATCAGAAAATATGCTAAAAAAATAGAGTTGAATCAACAATCTAAGCTTCTACCATGAGTAAAAAAAGAGGAAATGAAACCCAAGGTAAGCAGAAGGAAATAATATGATTATGAGGGAAACCATGAAAGAGAAAACAAAATATAAATAAATAAATAAAAATCGTTAAAGACAAAAGTTATTTCCTTGAAAAGATTATCATTAACAAACTTTTAACTAGACTGACTACCAAAAAACAAAAAAGGCAAGACACAAATTATTAAAGTCAGGAATGAAAAAGAAAACTCTACTGACCCTGCAAAAATTAAAAGAACTTTAAGGAAGTGTGTTCATTTCCTAGGATTGCTGTAACAAATTACCACAAACTGGGTAGTTTAAAACAACACAAATTTATTCTCTCACAATTCTGGAGACTGGAAGTCTGAAATTAAGGTATTGGTAGAGACACATTCCCTCCAAAAGCTCTAGGAGAGAAGTTTTCCTTGCCTCTTCCAGCCTTTGATGGTTGCTGGCAATCCTTGGCATTCCAGGGGTTGTGGCCTCATATGTATGTGTCTACTCTGCATCTTCAGGTAACTGTAAGAGGACCCATATTTAGAATCCACTTTAATCCAGGCTGCTGCTGCTGCAAAGTCACTTCAGTCATGTCCAACTCTGTGCGACCCTATAGATGGCAGCCCACCAGGCTCCCCCATCCCTGGCATTCTCCAGGCAAGAGCACTGGAGTGGGTTGTCATTTCCTTCTCCAATGCATGAAAGTGAAAAGTGAAAGTGAAGTCTCTCAGTCGTGTCCGACTCTTCACGACCCCATGGACTGCAGCCCACCAGGCTCCTCCGTCCATGGAATTTTCCAGGCAAGAGTACTGGAGTGGGGTGCCATTGCCTTCTCCTTAATCCAGGATGATCTCGTCCTAATTAATTGCATCTGAAAAGACCCTATTTCCAAATAAGGTCACATTCTGAGGTTCTGGGTGGTCATGAATTTTGCAGGGAGACAATATTATTGTACATGGGGGGGTATTAAGAACAACTTTTGTGGCAATGAATTGAAAAACTTATATGAAACTGACAAACTTCTAGGATGAGACAAATTAATGAAACTGATCCAGGAAGAAATAGAAAATCTGAACTGAGCTATAACAAGTTAAAGAAAATGAAATAATAAAAATTTAGAAGTCCATGCTCAGAGTGTTACCTGATACCAAAGTTAAATCCAAATATCCCAGTGAAAGACAAGTACAAGACATGAACATAGGTGCAAATGCCCTTAAGAAAATATTAGTGTGATAGAATTCAGTCTTGTGAGACACTGAGCAGATAACTCAGTCATGACATGCTAGACCTCTGACCTACAGGACTGTGAGCTAATAAGTGGGTGTTCTTTTAAGCTGCTGAGTTTGTGATCATTTGTTACACAGTAAAGAAAACTAACAAAATTAGCAAATCGAATTCAGCAACATATAAAAAGGATTATACACCATGACACAAATGAGATTTAGTCTAGTAATGCTAAATTGGTTTAATATCTGAAAATCAACTAATGTAATATATCAATATCATATTAATAGAATAAAGAGAGAAAAAAACATGATCATCTCAAGAGAAACACAAACAGAATGTGACAAAAGCTAGCAGTCATGATGCAACAAACCAGAAATAAAAGAGAATTTCCTCAACCTAATAAACAGTGCTTACCAAAAAAATCCACAATTAACATCATACTTTTGGTGAAAACTGTTTACTTTCCCATAAGTTCAGGAATGGGGCAAGGATTTCTGCTTTCACCATTTCTTTCAACACTGCACTGAAATATCTAACTAGTGTTATAAGGCAAAAACAAATATAAATAAATGATGAATAAATATACAATGTGCATCGTTTGGAATGAAAGATTTAAAACTGCTATTATTCGCAGATTGCATGATGTAGAGGAAGAATCCACAAAACACTTACTAGAACTAATAAATGACTTTAGTAAGGTTGCATGATACAAGATCAATGTACAGAATTCAGTTGTATTGTTTCATACTAATAATAAACCATCAGATATTGATTTTAATAAAACAATTCCATTCATAATAACATCAAAAAGAATAAAATGCTTAGGAATACATTTACCAAAATAAGTAAAAGATTTGTATAATAACAACTACAAACATTGTTGAGAGAAATTAAAGAGGATCTAAATAAATGGAAAGACATTTCATTTTCATGGATTGGAGTATTCAATATTGTAAAGATGGCCATTTTCACAAAATTGATCTATAAATCACTGCAATCCTTATTAAAATCCTAGCATTCTTTTCTTGGTAGAAACTGATAAATAGACCTTCAATGTATATGGACATGCAGACTTAGAAGAACCAAAACTTTTTGAGAAAGAAAGACAAAATTTGAGGCAATATGTTACTAATTTTAAAATTTACTATAAAGCCACAGTTAACAAGCCAGTATAGTGATGACACAAGGATAGACATATAGATCAATAGAACAGAATTGAGGGTCCAGAAATAAGTCTTCACACTTATGATCAACTGATTTTCCACAAAGGTGTCAGAGAAATTCAATTACAAGATAGTCTTTTTAACAAATGATGCCAGGATGATTGGATATCTACTTGCAAAATGAATGAATTCGAGGATATATATACAAATCCACTCAAGGTAGGTAATCAAGCTAAATGTAAGAGCTACAACTGTAAAACTGATAGAAAAAAACATAAGAGAAAATCTTCATGACCCTGGGAACTCATGGTCTTGAGTTCTTACATATAGCATCAAAAGTACAATCCATGAAAAGCTGATAAGTGGACTTAAAATTAAAAGCACTTGTATTTCATAGGCCATTCTTAAGAAACTGCACTCTTGGTCATTTTCCCCAAAGAAATAAAAATTTATGTTCATACAAAAACCTACACAAAAATGTTCAGAGCAGCTTTATTTTAATTGCCATAAAATGTAACAACCCAGATATTCTTCAATAGGTGGGTGGTTAAACAAACGTACATGCATCCACATCATGGAATACTACTCGGGAAAGAAAAGTAATGAACTATTATTTTATGCATCTATATGGATGAGTCTGCAAGGAATTATATTGAGTGAAAAAACTCAGTACAAGAAGATTCCAGACCAAGATGGTAACAGAAGAGGATCCTGAATTTCCCTCCTCTCATGGACACACTGAATGTACAGCTACACATGGAGCAATTTCCTCTGAGAGAAATCCAGAAACTAGCTGAGTGACTCTTAAGCATCAAGTGACTGAGTAAATACCATCATTGGAACAGATAGGAAAGACTGAGGCACTAGCCATAAACCCCACCCCTAGCACAGTACCATACAAATAGGAATGAACTTCAAACTCCCGGCTTCTCCCTGAGGAAGAAAAGATTTGGACCACACATCTACTGCCCCAAGTTTTAAGACTCTCACCTGAGAGATGGGCCCCCAAAACACCTAGCTCTGAAAGCCAAAGTACAAGTACTTGGGGCTTGCATTCCTGAGTCCCACAGGACTATGGCAAACAAAGAACCAGCTCAGTAACAGGCATGCAAGCACTCAACTGTGGCTGGCCTCCAGAGCTCAGTGCAGAGGGAACACACAAACATGCTCATCTCCCAATCTTTCCCATAAAAGAGTTTGACTGCATATTTTACAATGGCTGCCTGAGGGTCAAGGTTTTAATTAGCATGCAGCTGATTACTGCATTCCTTCCTGGAGCCCCCAAATCTGGTGGGCACTTTCCTCAATTTCTCCCTTTTGTTCTCTCCAACAATAAAACCAATTTTCCAGTATTTCCCTTGAAGGAGCTTGTCCACATATCTAGTGCCTTAACTTTTATGGCTGCCACCTGAGTATCAGGCTTCCAAATCACCTAGCTCTGGAAGCCAACATAGCTAGCATTCATGAGTTCCATAGGACTAAATCAAACAATGACACAGTCTTTAAACAAGCACAGGATCACTCTTCATGTAGCAGGAGCAGGCAAAAACCATGCATCTCCCAGTTTCTCCCTGGTAGGAGTTTGACTACTTCCCAGCTGCTGCTAGACGGTCCAGGTTCTAATCAGCCTGTATTACTCTGATACCAAAGCCAGTCAAGGACAGTGCAAGAAAAGAAAATTACAGGCCAATATCCCTGATGAATACAGATTCACAAATTCTCAACAAACTGAGTTCAGCAATACATTAAAAGGATCATACACCATGATCAAATGGGATTTATTCCTGGGCTATAAGCACAGTTCAGTATATGCAAATCAATTAGTGTGATAGTCCACATTAACAAAATAAAAAATAAAAATCATATATCATCTCAATAGATGCAAAAAAACCATTTTATAAATTTCAACATCCATTCATGATAAAAACTGTCAACAAATTGAGTATAGAAGGAGTGTACACCAACATAAAAAAGCCATATATGACAAGCTCACGGCTAACATCATACTCAATAATGGGAAAAATAAAACTTTTCTTCTAAAATCAGGAAGAAGACAAGAATGCCCATTCTCACTACTTTTATTCAACACTAAGTCGAGCCAGAGCAATTAGACAAGAAACAGAAACAAAAGGCATCCAAGTTGGAAAGGAAGAAGTAAAATTGTCTGTTTTCAGATGACATTGTATTATATTGATATTTAGAAAACTCTAAAAAATCCACCAAATAACTGTTAGAACTAGTAAATTCAATAAAGTTGCATGCTTCAAAATCAGTTGTTTCTATACACCAACAATGAACTATCAGAAAGAGAAAGTAAAGAAAATGCCATGTACAATGTAATTAACCTCCAATTAAAATAAATTTATATTAAAAATGCCATGTACAATAACTTCAAAATAATAAAATACTTAGGAATAAATTTAACCAAGGAGGTAAAAGACCTGTACACTGAAAACTGTAAGACATCAATAAAAGAAATTGAAGATGACACAAGCAAACAGAAATATTTGCCACACTCATGGATTGGAAGAATATTGTTAAAATATCCTTACTATCCAAAGAATTCTGCAGATTTAATGTAATCCCTATCAAAGTTTCAAAGGCATTTTCACAGAAATAGAAGAAAACAATTCTAAAATTCATATGTAGCCATGAAAGACCCTGGATAGGTAAGCAATCTTGAGAAAGAACAACAAAGTTGGAGGCATCACACTTCCTCATTTCAAACTATATTGTAAAACTATATATGGTCATCAAGCTGTATGGTATTGACATGCAAACTGACACATAGAGCAATGAAACATAATCGATAGCCCAGAAATAAACCCATACATAAAAGGCCAATTAATTTTTGACAAACTAGCTAAGAATATGCAATGAGGAAAGAATAATTTCTCAAAAAAACAGTGCTGGGAAAACTAGATATCCACATGGAAAAAAATGAAACTAGACCCCTATCTTACACAAACACAAAATAACCTCAAAATGAATTAAAGACTTGAATTTGAGATCTGCTAAAAACAAAACAAAACATGCAGGTTATGGTCCCTGACATTGGCCTTGGTTATTTTTTTTTTTTAATTTACACCAAAACCAAAGGCAATAAAATAAAATATAAGCAAATGAGACTATTTCAAGTTTAAAAGATTATGCACAGTAAAGGAAACCATAAACAAAATGAAGAAGAGACAACATATGGAATGAGAGAAAATATTTGCAAACCACATATCTGACAAGAGGTTAATATCTAACATACACAAAGAACCACACATCTCCAAAGCAAAAAATGGGCAATTCAAAGATGGACAAAGGACATGAACAGACATCTTGTAAGAAGATAGACAAATTGCCAGTTGGTATATGAAAAGGTGTTCAACATTGCTAATCATCAGAGAAATGCAAATCAAAACCACAGGGAGATGTCACTTAACACCTGGTAAGATGTCTATTATCAAAAAAAAAAAAAACGAAAAACAAAAAAAAAACAAGAAATAAATGCTGGTGAGGTTGCACAGAAAAGAGAATCCTTGTACACTGTTGGCAAGAATGTAATCTGGTGTAGCCACTACGAAAAACAGTATGAAGATTCCAAAATAATTTGAAAATAGAAATACCATGCTGCTACTTCAGTCGTGTCCAACTCTGTGCGACCCCATTAGTCGGCAGCCCACCAGGCTCTCCCATCCCTGGGATTCTCCAGGCAATAATACTGGAGTGGGTTGCCATTTCCTTCTCCAATGCATGAAAGTGAAAATTGAAAGCAAAGTCGCTCAGTCATGTCAGACTCTTTGTGACCCCATGGACCACAGCCTACCAGGCTCCTCCATCCATGGGATTCTCCAGGCAAGAGTACTGGAGTGGGGTGCCATTGCCTTCTCTGATAGTGTGATACAAAATAACTATTTTGAAGAGATAGCTGTTGGAGAAGGCAATGCACCCCACTTCAGTACTCTTGCCTGGAAAATCCCATGGACAGAGGAGCCTGGTGGGCTGCAGTCCATGGGGTTGCTAAGAGTCAGACACGACTGAGTGACTTCACTTTCTTTTCACTTTCATGCATTGGACAAGGAAATGGCAACCCACTCCTGTTTTCTTGCCTGGAGAATCCCAGGGACAGGGGAGCCTGGCGGGCTGCTGTCTATGGGGTGGCACGGAGTTGGACATGACTGAAGTGACTTAGCAGCAGCAGCAGAGATAGCTGTACTGCTATATATTCATTGTAGCATTATTCATAACAGCCAAGGTATGAAAACAACCTAAGTATCCGTTGACAGATGAATGGATAAGTATTCTTATACTTATACTTATCCATAAGTATTGTGTGTTATATACACACAAAGGAATATATTTAGCCTTTAAAAGGAAGGAAATACAGCTATTTGCAACAACATGTATGAACTCGGAGAATATTATACTAAATAAAGTAAACCAACAGAAGAAAATAAGTACAGCATGGTATCACTCATATTTGGAACTTTAAAAAGAGTTAAACTCATAGAAATAGAGTACAGAATGGTATTGGCCAGAACTGGGGTGTAGGGGAAATAGAGTAATAAGGTACAAACCTTCAGTATAAGATGAATAAGATCTGAGGATCTAATGTATAACATGGTGACTGTAGCAGATCCCCTGGAGAAGGGAAATGCTATCCACTCCAGTATTCTGGCGTAGAGAATTCCATGACTGTATAGTCCATGGAGTTGCAAAGAGATGGACGTGACTGAGCAACTTTCACACACACACACACACACAAACACACATCTGAAAATTTGTATTGGACAATGGACATTTGCCAAGAGAATAGAACTTAAGTGTTCTCACCAAAAAAAAAAAAAAAGGTAAATATGTGAGTGATGTGTTAACTTGATGACAGTAATCCTTTCACAATGTGATGTATAACAAATCATCACATTGTGCCCTTTAAATATATTACAATTTTAATTTGTTAACTATTAATATACCCCCAATAAAGTTGAGAAAAAGAAAACAATCTTCCCCAAGAGACTATACTATATGACTCAATTTATATAACATTCTTAAAGGGAAAAACTTGAAATGGAGAACAGATTAGCATTTGCCAGAGTTAAGGATGCAGGGGGGGATTGGGAGGGAGTTGGGTGTAGTTACAAAAGGGCAACATGAGGGATCCTTGTGGAGATAATACTGTTCTGTATCTTGACCATATCAATGTCAATACCCCAGTTATGATACTGTATAGTTTTGCAAGGTGCTACCAGTGGAAGAAAGTGGTTAAAGGGTACATAGTATCTCTGTATTCTTCCTTACAATGTCATGTGAGCATACACTTATCTCAAAATAAAAAGTTTAATTTAAAAAGATACCATTAAATAAGTGAAAAATATAAGCCATAGACTGGGAGATTTTTGCAAATAATATATTTGATAAAGAGTTTATATTAAAAAATTTAAAGAACACTTACAACTCAATAATAAGAGACAAGTAACTCAAATTTTAAAAAATTTCAAGTTTCTTAAGAGACATTGCTCCAAAGAAGATATATGAATAGATAATAAGCACATAAAAATGTACTGAACATCATTAATCATTAGGAAAATGCAAATTAAAACTTCAGTGAGGTGCCACTGCAACACCCACTAGATTGGCTATAATAAAAAGGCAGACACTGCTACATAGAGAAACTGGAGCTGGTGGGAATATAAAATAGTACAGCTACTGAGAATTTCTTAAAAAGTTAAATACAAATACTAAATGACTCAGCAGTCCCATGTCTAGGTATTTACCCAAGAGAAATGCAAACATTTGTTCATATATGTAAACAGGCACTTACATATATGAATGCCCATAACGTTAATCACAATAGTGAAAAACAGAATCCAAATGCACATTAACCAGAAAATGGAGATAAAAAGTTCTTCCATACAATGAAATACCATTAAGCCATTAAAGGGGACAAATTGTAGATACATGTTATGCCATGAATGAACCTCAACATTTTATACTAAATGAAAGGAGATGGACACAAAAAACTGTATATTAAGTGAGTCCATTTATATGAAATGCCCAGATAAGGCAAGTTTACAGAGACAGAATGAAACAAAGCTTTTTTAGCATTGGATGTCTCTCTTTATTACCTCCATAGATATTCTTTACTTTTCATCCAAGCTTCTCCAGAGAACTGCCTACATTCACCATATTCATTTTCTTACTTCCCGCTTCCTCTTTAATCCACAATCACCAAGCTTCTTCTTTCCTGACCCTCACTCCTCTGAGTGAAGGTCATGCGTGCATAAGGGATCAGTTGCTTCAGTCATGTCTGACTCTTTGCGACCCTATGGACTGTAGCCCGCCACAACTCTGTAAATGTTTACAATATTTACCACCATGATTTTAGAACATTTTCATTACCTGTTCCCCAAACTGAAACATCTTAGCCAACACTCCCCAGCCATCACTATCACCACCACTTGTTGTTGTTCAGTTGCTCAGTAGTGTCTGACTCGTGACTCCATGGACTGCAGCATGCCAGGCTTCCCTGTCCTTCACCATCTCCCGGAGCTTGCTCAAACTCATGTCCATTGAGTCAGTGATGACATCCAACCATCTCATCCTCTGCCTCCCCCTTCTCCTTTTGCCTTCAACGTTTCCCAGCATCAGGGTTTTTTCTAATGAGTCGGCTCTTCACATCAGGTGGCCGAAGTATTGGAGTTTCAGCTTCAGCATCAGCCCTTCCAATGAATATTGAGGACTGATTTCCTTTAGGATTAACTTGTTTGATCTCCTTGCAGTCCAAGGGACTCTCAAGAGTCTTCTGCAGCACCACAGTTCAAAGGCATCAATTCTTCGGCAGTCTTTTTTATTGTCCAACTCTCACATCCATACATGACTACTGGAAAAACCATAGCTTTGACTATATCACCACCACCTAGGCAACCACAAATCTGTCTGTGGATTTGTCTACTCTGGACAGCCCATATGAGTGAAATCATATGAATGGGATGTGACCTTTTGTATGTCTTCTTTCACCAGCTCCATCCATGTTGTACATATATCAATACTTTGGTTTTTTATTGTTAAATAATACTCCAATGTATGCATATGACAGATTTATTTATCCATTCATCATTTTATGGACATGTGGGTTGTTTTCACCTTTTGGTATTACAAATAATGCTGACATGAACGTTTGTGTGAACATATGCTTTCAACTGTCTTGGGTATACACCTAGGAACAGAATTGCTGAGTCCTGTGGTAGCTCTTTTCATACTGTTCATGGGGTTCTCAAGGCAATAACACTGAAGTGGTTTGCCATTCCCTTCTCCAGTGGACCACATTCTGTCAGACCTCTCCACCATGGCTTAGTTTCACTGAGTTAGACAAGGCTTTGGTCCGTGTGATCAGATTGGCTAGTTTTCTGTAATTATGGTTTCAGTGTGTCTGCCCTTTGATGCCCTCTCGCAACACCTACCCTCTTGGGTTTCTCTTACCTTGGTCGTGGGGTATCTCTTCACAGCTGCTCCAGCAAAGTGCAGCTGCTGCTCCTTACTTTGGATGAGGGGTATCTCCTCAGGGCCGCCCCTCCTGACCTTGATCGTGGAGTAGCTCCTCTTGGCCCTCCTGTGCCCACACAGCTGCTGCTCCTTGAATGTGGGGTTGCTCCTTTCAGCTGCCTCCCCAGACCTCTGGCATGGGGTAGCTCTTCTCGGCTGCCACCCCTGACGTCGGACGTGGGGTAGCTCCTCTCCGCCATGCTTCTGTGTAGTCTATCACAGCCGGCATGCTTCTGCGTGGTCCAAAGAGGTGGCAAGAATACACAGAACTGTACAAAAAAGATTTTCATGACCCAGATAATCCCGATGGTGTGATCACTCACCTAGAGTCAGACATCCTGGAATGTGAAGTCAAGTGGGCCTTAGAAAGCATCACTATGAACAAAGCTAGTGGAGGTGATGGAATTCCAGTTGAGCTATTTCAAATCCTGAAAGATGATGCTGTGAAAGTGCTGCACTCAATATGCCAGCAAATATGGAACACTCAGCAGTGGCCACAGGACTGGAAAAGGTCAGTTTTCGTTCTAATCTCAAAGAAAGGCAATGCCAAAGAATGCTCAAACTACCACACAATTGCACTCATCTCAAATGCTAGTAAAGTAATGCTCAAAATTCTCCAAGCCAGGCTTCAGCAATATGTGAACCGTGAACTTCCAGATGTTCAAGCTGGTTTTAGAAAAGGCAGAGGAACCAGAGATCAAATTGCCAAGATCCACTGGATCATGGAAAAAGCAAGAGAGTTCCAGAAAAACATCTATTTCTGCTTTATTGACTATACCAAATCCTTTGACTGTGTGGATTGCAATAAACTGTGGAAAATTCTTCAAGAGATGGGAATACCAGACCACCTGACCTACTTCTTGAGAAACCTATATGCAGGTCAGGAAGCAACAGTTAAACTGTACATGGAACAACAAGACTGGTTCCAATAGGAAAAGGAGTATGTCAAGGCTGTATATTGTCACCCTGCTTATTTAACTTATATGCAGAGTACATCATGAGAAACACTGGGATGTATGAAGCACAAGCTGGAATCAAGATTGCTGGGAGAAATATCAGTAACCTCAGATATGCAGATGACACCACCCTTATGGCAGAAAGTGAAGAGGAACTAAAAAGCCTCTTGACGAAAGTAAAAGAGGAGAATGAAAAAGTTGGCTTAAAGCTCAACATTCAGAAAACTAAGATCATGGCATCTGATCCCATCACTGCATGGCAAAAAAATGGGGAAACAGTGGAAACAGTGGCTGAGTTTATTTTCTTGGGCTCCATAATCACTGCAGATGATTGCAGCCATGAAATTAAAAGATGCTTACTCCTTGGAAAGAAAGTTATGTCCAACCTAGATAACATATTCAAAAGCAGAGACATTATTTTGCTAACAAAGGTCCATCTAGTCAAGACTATGGTTTTTCCAGTGGTCATGTATGGATGTGAGAGTTGAACTGTGAAGAAAGCTGAACACTGAAGAATTGATGCTTTTGAACTGTGGTATTGGAGAAGACTCTTGAGAGTCCCTTGGACTGCAAGGAGATCCAACCAGTCCATCTTAAGGGAGATCAGTCCTGGTGTTCATTGGAAGGACTGATGCTGAGGCTGAAACTCCAATACTTCGGCCACCTCATGCAAAGAGTTGACTCATTGGAAAAGACTCTGATGCTGGGGGCGGGGGGATTGCGGGCAGGAGGAGAAGGGGACGACCGAGGATGAGATGGCTGGATGGCATCACCCACTCCATGGACATGAGTTTGAGTAGACCCCAGGAGTTGGTGATGGACAGGGAGGCCTGGTGTGCTGTAATTCATGGGGTTGCAAAGAGTCGGACATGATTGAGCGACTGAACTGATGGTAGCTCTGTTCCACTTTTAAAGAAACTACCGACTGAGCGACTGAACTGAACCAAACCAGACTGTTTTCCAAAGTGCCTGCACCGTTTTATATTCCCATGAGTAATATATGAAAGCTCATCAATACTTGTTATTATTTGTCTTTTTGATTCTCCCCATCCTAGTGGATGTGAAGTGGTGTTTCATCAGCATTTTTCTGATGACTAATGATGTTGAGAATTTTTCATGGTTTTATCGGCCATTTGTATGCCTTCTTTGGAGAAATCTCTGTTCAAATCCTTTAAAAAGTCAGTCATTTGTCTTTTTTGTTATTGAGTAGCAGTTTTCTTTTTTGGAGAAAAGATTTATTATTGGCTGTGGTGGGTGTTCATTGCTGCACGTGGACTTTCTCTAGTTGTTGCGAGCAGGGGCTACTCTTAGTTGCAGTGTGCAGACTTCTCATTGTGGTGGCTTCTCTTGTTGGGGAGACAGACTCTCAGTGCTCAGACTTCAGTAGTTGCAGTGCTTCGACTCAGTAGTTGAAGTTCCTGGATCTAGAGAACAGGCTCAGTAGCAAACAGGCTTAGATGATCTGCAGCATGTGGGATATTCCCAGACCAGGGATTTAACCTGTGTCCCTTGCATTGGCAAGCAGAGTCTTAACCACAGGACCACCCAGAAATTTCTTATTCTTCACTCATGTGGCAGTTAACATTTACTGTCAAGTGTTAGTAGTAATTTTTGGAGGGGATGGATAATTTATTTTCTTAACTAGACAGGGAACTCTGATGGAAGGGGCTGTGTCTCATACCCTACTGTTTCCCCCACACTATGACTAGTGGTTAAAATGCCACTACTACTTAAATCTACCATTTATTAAATGCTTGATATATGCTCTGTGCTGTGCCAAGCACTTTACATGTATTATCTGCTTAATACAACAACTCTATGAGATTGTTAAGATCTCCATTCTATAGATGAGGAAATTGAGTCAGAGAGAGGTTGTGTCGTCTGTTAAAGATCATACAGTCAGTGAATGGCAGAGAGGGGACTCAAAGCTAAGTCTAAGTCCTTAACATGTTCTTTTAACCATTAAAGCTCACAATAAATATTTCTGGGTCATTAGCCTATAAATATGGGTAAATCCTGCTTTTTTGAATAAAACATTCCCTGTGAAAATTCTTGAAAAAGCCCCAATGTGTGATATTTTTGTAACCTTTGCTTAAGAGTTGTGCAAATTAGTGAACATGAAGGTGGGAATGCTGAAATCCTCAAGTCGACAGTCTCATAATGCTATTTCCAAGTACCATACGGAAAGATTTTAATCATTCTTAAAGAGTACACTTTTTTTGGAACAATAAAATCTGGAGTTGAAGAGTTCTACGGAAGTTAACCTCAATGTTGACCGTTATGCTACCTTGATGAAAAGAGCCTAAGATTCTTCTACAAGTTATTGGGGGCTTTTTCTCCACTTGTAAAACTTCTATCAACAATATCCCTCTCATCTCCACTTCCTTACCTTTCCCCAAGTGCAGCTCAGCCTACCTGACATCTAACCATGCTAATAGCCTTTCAGTTGCCATGGGGTTCTTTGGAATAAGTCAAGCTTTCTCTGGGCAAGGTGTGTAGCTGACATCTAAAGGAACTATTCCCTGAGGTTGGGCACTCATCCCAACAGAAAAAGAGGAGCTGCCAAGCCTGGATGTCATGCTCAGTGACATGTTTTCATAGCTTGCTGAATTTTGAATAGAAAATGTGACCATGTGCACAAAGAAAGGTGATTTAGTATTCTGATTACTTCCCCCCCTCCCCTAATTCCATATGCAAAAAAATGCAGTAGATCTCCCTGTTTCTATTAAAAAGGTTATTGTCTCACTCTGGAGCCTCATGTTTGATCCCAGGATGCTGTGTGTTCCCCACCCAAGTCAAGTGCAGGGAAAGAGTAGAAGCAAGGTACAAAACGCTTAGCAAGCACGTTTATATTCAGGAAAATGTGCAGAAACAGAAGAGAGCTGTAAGTGAATCTGCTAGGGGTAGATAAGGGCTGCACATCACCAGCACCACATGTGACCTGCTTGTGATATAAGCCTTGTGCTTTCTGCCATAATTCTTGTTTAACAAGGCAATAAAGTGGGGGTGGGGGGTGGTAGACAAAAAAGTTCTTCTCAGTGAGAGTGTATTTTGGTCACGTCCTCTACACTTTTGTCTTCATAAATCTGGCACGGCTGGTTTAGTTGACTGGAAGTTTCGTGCATTGTTTGACTTATGTATGCACAGGGCCCAGGCTCTGTCTCATGTTCATGTTAGCACAAATTACTGCATGTGAAGTTCTGTCACACAGAGAGGGACAAAGGAAAGAGAATATGTCACGGGGAAGGGAAAATGAAGCTAAGCGTCTACAACTTTTTCCCACCTCATGAAATAGTATAAACCTTGATGAAAAATTGTCTTGCATTAAAACATTTTTAAAAGACTTTTTTTGTGTATAAGCCTCTGGAGTCAGATAATCTTAAATTCATTTTTCAGCTCTGCCACTTACCATCTGTGTGACCTTGGGCAAGTTACTTAACTTCTCTGAGCTTTGGCTTCTTCTGTAAAATGTTAGTCTGACTCTTAAACCTACACTAAGTATTGACAATAGAGCATTGGAGTTTGTTGTTAGCATTAAATTTAAAATGTTGTATGAAAAACAGCAAAGTGCTTGGCACATTCTAAGTATTTTTATGGGCCAAAGAACTAAATAGACATTTCTCCAAAGAAGACATACAGATGGCTAACAAACACATGAAAAGATGCTCAACATCACTCACTATCAGAGAAATGCAAATCAAAACCACAATGAGGTACCATTTCACACTAGTCAGAATGGCTGCGATCCAAAAGTCTACAAGCAATAAATGCTGGAGAAGGTGTGGAGAAAAGGGAACCCTCTTACACCATTGGTGGGAATGCAAACTAGTACAGCCACTATGGAGAACAGTGTGGAGATTCCTTAAGAAACTGGAAATAGAACTGCCTATCACCCAGCAATCCCACTGCTGGGCATACACACTGAGGAAACCAGAATTGAAAGAGACACATGTACCCCAATGTTCATCGCAGCACTGTTTATAATAGCCAGGACATGGAAGCAACCTAGATGTCCATCAGCAGACGAATGGATAAGAAAGCTGTGGTACATATACACAATGGAGTATTACTCAGCTATTAAAAGAATACATTTGAATCAGTTCTAATGAGGTGGATGAAACTGGAGCCTATTATACAGAGTGAACTAAGCCAGAAAGAAAAACACCAATACAGTATACTAACACATATATATTGAATTTAGAAAGATGGTAATGATAACCCTGTATACAAGACAGCAAAAGAGACACAGATGTATAGAACAGACTTTTAGATTCTGTGGGAGAGGGAGAAGGTGGGATGATTTGGGAGAATGGCATTGAAACATGTATACTATCATGTAAGAAATGAATTGCCAGTCTAGGTTCAATACAGGATACAGGGTGCTTGGGGCTGGGGCACTGGGATGACCCAGAGAGATGATATGGGGAGGGTGGTGGGAGGGGAGTTCAGGATCAGGAGCTCATGTACACCCGTGGTGGATTCATGTCAATGTATGGCAAAACCAATACAGTATTATAAAGTTAAAAAAAATAATAAATAAAATAAAGAGCAAAAAAGAAAAAAAAAAAAAAGCTTTGGTTGTTGTTCCTGTGGATACCAATACCTTGAGAGAGTATATGGACTGTGTTAGGGGGTAATTTGGTGGATAGGGAAGGGACACTACAGTCGAGAGGTAAATACCATTAGTTTTGATACCTCCATCTCTTACTAGCTGTGTGATTTTGGGTAGTCACAACCTCAGTTTTGAGCCTCAATTTTCTCATCAATAAAATGGAGCTAAAATAATACCAATTTCACAGTGTTATCATGAGGACTAAATGACATATAAAATTTAAAAACCCACTGAGTACAGTGCTTAACATAGAGCAAATCCCTGGTAAATGCTAGCTGTTGTTTTTTTAAAATTATTTCTCCTTTTGAAATTTGATGTTCCAAGTAGAAGCACAACGACTAACTGAATGGCAGGGTATTGAATTGTAAAATATAGTATCTACCTTGTTCTGTTAAGGCTCTGCAGATTTTGATGAGCTTGGAGAGGAAGGGGCCTGAGATTCATCAGCCCCAGCTTATCAGTGCCTACATTCAACATGTTTTGTAGGACATCAAAATAACTTTTGATGACTGTGGGACCTATGATCTATGCATGCCATGTTGGATAGCATTTGGCAGGTCTGAGCCTATTTACAACCACTGTTTATTCATAAAATCCAGCCATTTGGAAAGCCTCTCGAATCACAGAAAATCAAACCCAAGGCCTTTGTAAAACAGGCAGAGGCTTAATCATTTTTCTTTATTTACCAGGCCAACCATTTTGCTAAGAGTTCTAAATATGTTGGGCCATGGGCTGATGAAAGCCATGGGCCATCCTCTCAAAACAATGTGCATGAGCTCTAATCATCCACACCCACACATACAAATTTAGTATACAATTTTGGGGAGTACAAAGTCTTCCAGAAATCTGCTATGGACCTTATGGGGTTCATATAGACCCCAGGATAGGAATCCCTGGAACAGGACTTTTTATTTAAAGGCAATATTTATTGTTTCTATACTTGATTACAGAAGCAATATATTCATTGCAGAAAAATTTTTTAAAATCAGTTATAATCTCTCCATGCAGACAATGATTATTATTAATACTTTATATTAATATGAACATAAATAAGACCCTTGGAGGAGGGCACAGCAACCCACTCTGCATGGACAGAGGAGTCTGGCAGGCTATAGTCCATAGGGTTGCAAAGAGTTGGACACAGCTGAAGCAACTTAGCACACACAGACTTGATTTAGCTAACAAGATCTTGGTCTTCAAACCTGAACTTGATGTCAAAATAGACTGAGATTTCTGGAGGCCTTGGGAGGGAGTGGGTATATTTTTTATGAATAAGAAATTTAAATAATTTATGGTTAGAGAGGGAAATGTGGTAGGTTTCAAATGGCTGCACATTAACTGTCACTTCTCCCATTCAATCTGAGCAGTCTTTAGGGACTTGCTTGACTAATGGAATACAATGTTACATTCTAAGATTCTACTAACAAGATCAGAAGAAACCTTGATCTTCTGCCTGAGACTTTTTGAAATTCATCTAGCATGCTGTGAGAAAATCTGAGCAGCCACATGGAGAGTAACATGTAGAGAAGAACTGAGGTCCCCAGCCAACAGTGCTGTCTGAGTGCCCACCTGAAAACCCAACACCAATTTGCCGAAAATGAGAAGGATCTATTTTGCAAGTGGATGCTCCAGGTTCAGTAGAGCCATTCAGGTGATACTGTGTGGAGTAGAGATGAACCATTCCCACCCAAATTGCAGATTCACAAGCAAAAGTACATGATAGTTACTGTTTTAAGCCACTAACTTTTAAGGTGATGTGTTATGTAGCATAAATAACCAAACATTCTTCATTCTTCAGCAATTCCACATCTATATGTCTACCCTGATAAACTCTTGTGTGTGTTAGTCACTCAGTCATGCCCAACTCTGAGATCTTGTGCACTGTGGCCCACCAGGCTTCTCTGTCCGTGAAATTCTCCAAGCAAGAACCGTGGAGCGGGTTGCCATTTCCTTCTCTAGGTGATCTTTTCCACCCATGGATTGAACCCTGGTATCTTGCATTGCAGGCGGATTCTTTACTGTCTGAGCCACCAGGGAAGCCCATGTACACAAACTCTTGTACATGTGAGTAAAAAACATATATGAGGATGTTTATTGAATTACTCTATATAAAAGTGGAAAAGTTGAAATAATGTACCATTTCTCAGTTGGAGAACCACTAAATAAACTATGCCTTTTTTTCACACAGTGGTTAAAACAAATGAACTAAATCTATCTGTATCCATGTGCATAATCTAAAAAGTAATGTTGAAGATGGCAGAGGAATAGGGCAGGGAGACCACTTTCTCCCTCACAAATTCATTGAAAGAACATTTGAATGCTGAGCAAATTCCACAAAACAATTTCTGAATGCTGGCAGAGGACATCAGGTACCCAGAAAGGCAGCCCATTGTCTTCGAAAGGAGGTAGGACAAAATATAAAAGATAAAAAGAGAGATAACAGGTAGGGATGGAGATCCGTCCAGGGAAGTGAGTCTTAAAAAAGAGAGAAGTTTCCAAACACCAGGAAACACTCTCACCAGTGGGTCTGTAGAGAGCCTTGGAATCTCAGAGGGCAACATAACCGGGAAGAAAATTAATTAATTAATTAATTAAACCCCACAGATTGCAGGCCTAAAGGCAACTCCCAGTGGAGAAGCATCCCAGACCCTCGCATCTGCCACTAGCAAGCAAGGGCTGGACAGGGAGGCGCAGGCTGCATTGCTTAGGGTAAGGACTGGGCCTGAATGCCCTGAGGGCAATCTGAGGGAACTAACTTGAGAGAGCAAACCAGACTATGGGATAGCTATCTTATGATTATACAATGGAAGTGAGAAATAGATTTAAGGGCCTAGATCTGATAGATAGAGTGCCTGATGAACTATGGAATGAGGTTCGTGACATGTACAGGAGACAGGGATCAAGACCATCCCCATGGAAAAGAAATGCAAAAAAGCAAAATGGCTGTCTGGGGAAGCCTTACAAATAGCTGTGAAAAGAAGAGAAGTGAAAAGCCAAGGAGAAAAGGAGAGATATAAGCATCTGAATGCAGAGTTTCAAAGAATAGCAAGAAGAGATAAGAAAGCCTTCTTCAGCAATCAATGCAAAGAAATAGAGGAAAACAAAAGAATGGGAAAGACTAGAGCTCTCTTCAAGAAAATTAGAGATACCAAGGGAACATTTCATGCAAAGATGGGCTTGATAAAGGACAGAAATGGTATGGACCTAACAGAAGCAGAAGATATTAAGAAGAGGTGGCAAGAATACATGGAAGAACTGTACAAAAAAGATCTTCATGACCCAGATAATCATGTCAATAACCTCAGATATGCAGATGACACCACCTTTATGGCAGAAAGTGAAGAGGAACTAAAAAGCCTCTTGATGAAAGTGAAAGAGGAGAGTGAAAAAGTTGGCTTAAAGGTCAACATTCAGAAAACGAAGATCAGGGCAGCTGGTCCCATCACTCCATGGGAAATAGATGGGGAAACAGTGGAAACAGTGTCAGACTTTAATTTTGGGGGCTCCAAAATCACTGCAGATGGTGATTGCAGCCATGAAATTAAGAGACGCTTACTCCTTGGAAGAAAAGTTATGAGCAACCTAGATAGCATATTCCAGAGCAGAGACATTACTTTGCCGACTAAGGTCCGTCTAGTCAAGGCTATGGTTTTTCCAGTGGTCATGGATGGATGTGAGAGTTGGACTGTGAAGAAGGCTGAGTGCCAAAGAATTGATGCTTTTGAAGTGTGGTGTTGGAGAAGACTCTTGAGAGTCCCTTGGACTGCAAGGAGATCCAACCAGTCCATTCTGAAGGAGATCAACCCTGGGATTTCTTCGGAAGGAATGATCCTAAAGCTGAAACTCCAGTACTTTGGCCACCTCATGTGAAGAGTTGACTCATTGGAAAAGACTCTGATGCTGGGAGGGATTGGGGGCAGGAGGAGAAGGGGACGACAGAGGATGAGATGGCTGGATGGCATCATGGACTCGATGGATGTGAGTCTGAGTGAACTCTGGGAGTTGGTGATGGACAGGGAGGCCTGGCATGCTGCGATTCATGGGGTCGCAAAGAGTCGGACATGACTGAGTGACTGAACTGAACTAAACTGATCCTGTGAAAAGCCCTAACCTAAGACACCACCAGGACAAAGGACAGAGCAGAGCTAGTCGGCTGTGGACCAGCACATCCCCCGCCAGACACGGGCACGCGAGGGCAGCCAGAGCCAGAAGAGGCCAATTGCGGCCCCAAAGAGGCACTCTCTACCAAACTACAAGTAGGCTTCATTGCTAACCAAGTTTTCTTGGGATTCTGGATGGTTGACATCCACCAGGAGGGTTGCTGCCAAAGATCAGTTCCACAGAAGAGACACAAGGCATACCTCAGAAGGCGTGCCCCATTGTACACCCAGAAAACTGAGCAGCTGGGATAGGGGAGGTGATAAGATGCAGCTTCCAACTAGGGATGACTGTGCTCGCCAAGCACCTGGTCACAGAGCTGCTCGGACCTGGGAAGGGCACAAAACGCAGGTCCAACCAAGTCTGCACCTTTGTGGAATACCCAAGAACCTGAAGCTGAGTGGCTTAGACCTGGGAAGTGCATACAACCCAGGGTCTGCCTCAGACAGTTCTCAGCAGAGCAACCTAGAGCCTGAAAAGTGTAGACTGGGAAATCACACATGCCATGAGTGGGGGCAAAGGCAATGTGGCTGACACTGCGAGCACTCCCCACACATACCAGTGACATTTGATTGCAGTGTTCCTCCCTCCCCACAGAACGACTGAACAAGTGAGCCTAAATAAGTGACCACCTTCTCCCCCTTGTGTCAGGGTGGAAATTAAACACTGAAGAGACCAGCAAACAGAAGAAGCTAAAATAAACAGAGGGAACTGCTTTGGAAGTGACAGGTGCAACAGATGAAAACCCTGTAGTTAGCACCGAGTACATAGGAAGGGCGGAGAAGGCAATGGCCCCCCACTCCAGTGCTCTTGCCTAGAGAATACAAGGGACGGGGGAGCCTGGTGGGCTGCCATCTATGGGGTCGCACAGAGTTGGACATGACTGAAGTGACTTAGCAGCAGCACCACCACATAGGATGGGGCCTATAGATCTTGAGTAGTATAAGCTGGATCAAGGAACTATCTGAAAATGAATTGACCCCACACTGTCCACAACGACTCCACAGAAAGCACTAGATATATTTTTACTATTATCATTTTTTAAATTAAAAAAAATTATTTTTAAGTCCTGTATTACTCCTTTATTTTTCATTTGTAAAACAAAGTCACAAAAATTATAAAATATATATTTTTTAAAGCAAACTTCATATATATATATTTTATAATTTTTGTGACTTTGTTTTATTTTTTTTTAATATTGTGTTTTTGAGAATCTAACCTCTACTCTAGATTTATAAGCTTTGCTTTTTAGTATTTGTTATCAATTTTGTACATTTAAGAACCCAATCTTCAGCACTCATTTTTACTTGGGAGTGAGATTACTGGCTTGATTACTCTCTCCTTCTTTTGACTCTCCCTTTTTTCGACCAGGTCACCTCTATTTCCCCCCTCCCCCTTCTCTTCTCTAGACAACTCTGTGAATCTCTCTGTGTATTCCAGGCTGTGGAGAACACTTAGGGAACAGATTACTGGCTGAATCTCTCTCTCTCCTTTTGATTCCCCCTTTTATCCTCCTGGCCACCTCTGTCTCCTTCCTCCCTCTTCTCTTCTCTGTGTAACTCTGTGAACATCTCTGGGGGATCCAGACTGTGGAGAGCACATAGGGAAGTTATTACTGGATAGCTTGCTCTCTCCTCTTTTGATTCCCCCTCTTTTCCTCCTGATCACCTCTATCTCCCTCGTCCTTCTTCTCTTCTCCATGTAACTCTGTGTACCTCTTCAGGTATCCCTCACTGTGGAGAAATTTTTCATCATTAACCTAGATGTTTTATCATCAGTGCTGTACAGATGGAGAAGTCTTGAGGCTACTGTAAGAATAAGACTGAAAACCAGAGACAGGAGGCTTAAGTCTAAAACCTGAGAATGCCAGAGAACTCCTGACTCCAGGGAACAGTAATTGATAGGAGCTCATCAAAAGCCTCCATACCTACACTGAAACCAAGCACCACCCAAGGGCCAACAAGTTCCAGAGCAAAGACATACCATGCAGATTCTCTAGCAACAGAGGAACATAGCCCTGAGCTTCAACATACAGGCTCCCCAAAGTCACACCAAACCCACTGACATCTCAAAACTCACTACTAGACACTTCATTGTACTCCAGAGAGAATAAATCCAGCTCCACCCACCAGAACATCCACACAAGCTTCCCTAACCAGGAAACCTTGACAAGCCACCCGTCCAACCCCACCGATAGCAAGGAAACTCCACAATAAAGAGGGACCACAAACTGCCAGAATATGGAAATGCCACCCCAAACACAGCAATATAAACCAGATGAAAAGGCAGAGAAATACTCAGCAGGTAAAAGAACAGGATAAATGCCCACCAAACCAAACAAAAGAGGAAGAGATACAGAATCTATCTGATAAAGAATTCTGAATAATGATAGTGAAATTATCCAAAATCTTGAAAACAAAATGGAGTTACAGATAAATAGCCTGGAGACAGGGATTGAGAAGATGCAAGAAAGGTTTAACAAGGACCTAGAAGAAATAAAAAAGAGTCAATATATAATGAATAATGCAATAAATGAGATAAACACTCTGGAGGGAACCAACAGTAGAATAATGAAGGCCATAAATCTAGCCTTGGTAAACGCAAAAAAAAAACTGAAATCATTCCAAGCATCTATTCTGACCACAATGCAGTAAGATTAGATGTCAATTACAGGAGAAAAACTATTAAAAATCCAACATATTGAGGCTGAACAACACACTGCTGAATAACCAACAAATCATAGAAGAAATCAAAAAAGAAATCAAAATATACATAGAAATGAATGAAAATGAAAACACAACAACCCAAAACCTATGGGACACAGTGCCAAGGGGAAGGTTCATAGCAATAAAAGCTTACCTTAAGAAACAAGAAAAAAGTCAAGTAATAACCTAACTCTACACCTAAAGCAGCTAGAAAAGGAAGAAATGAAGAAACCCAGGGTTAGTAGAAGGAAAGAAATATTAAAAATGAGGGCAGAAATAAATGCAAAAGAAACAAAAGAGACCATAGCAAAAATCAAGAAAGCCAGGGCTTGTTCTTTGAGAAGATAAATAAAATTGACAAACCACTAGCCAGACTCATCAAGAATGAAAGGGAGAAAAATCAAATCAACAAAATTAGAAGTGAAAATGGAGAGATCACAACAGACAACACAGAAATACAAAGGATCATAAGGGACTACTATCAGCAACTATATGCCAATAAAATGGACAACTTGGAAGAAATGGACAAATTCTTACAACAGTACAACTTTCCAAAACTGAATCAGGAAGAAATAGAAAATCTTAGAGAACCATAACAAGCACTGAAATTGAAACTGTAATCAGAAATCTTCCAGCAAACAAAAGCCCAGGACCAGACAGCTTCACCACTGAATTCTACCAAAAATTTAGAGCAGAGCTAAAACCTACCTATTCAAACTCTTCCAGAAAATTGCAAAGGAAGGTAGACTTCCAAACTCATTTTATGAGACTATCATCACCCTAATACCAAAACCTGACAAAGACACCACAGAAAAAGAAAACTACCAGCCAATATCACTGATGAACATAGATGAAAAAATCCTTAACAAAATTCTAGCAGACAGAATCCAACAACATATTGAAAAGAATCATACATCATGACCAAGTGGGCTTTGTCCCAGGGATGCAAGGATTCTTCAATATCCACAAATCAATGTAATACACCACATTAACAAATTGACAGATAAAAAACATATTATTATCTCAATAGATGTACAGAAAATCTTTGACAAAATTCAACATCCATTTATGATAACCCTCCAGAAAGCAGGAATCAAAGCAACATACCTCAACATAATAAAAGCCATATATGACAAACCCACAGCAAACATTATCCTCAATGGTGAACAATTGAAAGCACTTTCCCTAAACTCAGCAACAAGACATGGGTGCCCACTTTCACCACTACTATTCAATATAGTTTTGGCCACAGCAATCAGAGCAGAAAAAGAACTAAAAGGAATCCAAATTGGAAAAGAAGAAGTAAAACTCTCACTGTTTGCAGATGACATGATCCTCTACATAGAAAACCCTAAAGACTCCACCAGAAAATTACTAGAGCTAATCAATGAATACAGTAAATTTGCAGGATATAAAATCAACACACAGAAATCCCTTGCATTCCTATACACTAATAATGAGAAAATAGAAAGAGAAATTAAGGAAACAATTTCATTCACCATTGCAATGAAAAGAATAAAATATTTAGGAATATATCTACCTAAAGAAACTAAAGACCTATATGTAGAAAACTATAAAACACTGGTGAAAGAAATCAAAGAGGACACTAATAGATGGAGAAATATACCATGTTCATGGATTGGAAGAAAATGAGTATACTACCCAAAGCAATCTACAGATTCAATGCATTCCCTATCAAGCTACCAACAGTATTTTTCACATAACTAGAACAAATAACTTCACAATTTGTATTGAAATACAAAAAACCTTGAATCGCCAAAGCAATCCTGAGAAAGAAGAATGGACCCAGAAGCATCAGCCTGCCTGACTTGAGGCTCTGCTACAAAGCCACAGTCATCAAGACAGTATAGTACTGGCACAAAGACAGAAATATAGATCAATGGAACAAAATAGAAAGCCCAGAGATAAATCCATGCATCTATGGACGCCTTACCTTTGACAAAGGAGGCAAGAATATACAATGGAGAAAAGACAATCCTTTTAACAAGTGGTGCTGGGAAAACTGGTCAACCACTTGTAAAAGAATGAAACTAGAACACTTTCTAACACCATACACAAAAATAAACTCAAAATGGGTTAAAGATCTAAATGTAAGACCAGAAACTATACAACTCCTAGAGGAAAACATAGGCAAAACACTCTCTAACATAAATCACAGCAAGATCCTCTATGACCCACCTCCCAGAATATTGGAAGGAAAAGCAAAAATAAACAAATGGGACCTAATTAAACTTAAAAGCTTCTGCACAACAAAGGAAACTCTAAGCAAGGTGAAAAGACAGCCTTCAGAATGGGAGAAAATAATAGCAAATGAAGCAACTGACAAAGAACTAATCTCAAAAATATACAAGCAACTCCTTCAGCTCAATTCCAGAAAAATAAATGGCCCAATCAAAAAAATGGGCCAAAGAACTAAATAGACATTTCTCCAAAGAAGACACACAGATGGCTAACAAACACATGAAAAGATGCTCAACATCACTCACTATCAGAGAAATGCAAATCAAAACCACAATGAGGCACCATTTCACACCAGTCAGAATGGCTGCGATCCAAAAGTCTACAAGAAATATATGCTGGAGAGGGTGCATAGAAAAAGGAACTGTCTTACACTGTTGGTGGGAATGCAAACTAGTACAGTCACTATGGAGAACAGTGTGGAGATTCCTTAAAAAAACTGGAAATAGAACTGCCTTATGACCCAGTAATCCCACTGCTGGGCATACACACCAAGGAAACCAGAATTGAAAGAGACACGTGTACCCCAATGTTCATCCAGCTTATAATAGCCAAGACATGGAAGCAACCTAGATGTCCATCAGCAGACGAATGGATAAGAAAGCTGTGGTACATATACACAATAGAGTATTACTCAGCCATTAAAAAGAATGCATTTGAATGAGTTCTAATGAGGTGGATGAAACTGGAGCCTACCATAGAGAGTGAAGTAAGCCAGAAAGAAAAACACCAATACCATATACTAATGCATATGTATGGAATTTAGAAAGATGGTAAGATAACCCTGTATGCAAGACAGCAAAAGAGACACAGATGTATAGAACAGTGTTTTGGACTCTGTGGGAGCGGGTGAGGGTGAGATGATTTGGGAAAACGGCATTGAAACATCTATAATATCATATGTGAAATGAATCGCCAGACCAGGCTCAATGCATGATACACGGTGCTCGGGGCTGGTGCACTAGGATGATCCAGAGAGAAGGTATGGGGAGGGAGGTGGGATGGGGGTTCAGGATGGGGAACACGTGTACACCCGTGGCAAATTCATGTTGATGTATGGCATAACCAATACAATATTGTAAAGTAATTAGCCTCCAATTAAAATATATAAATTTATATTTAAAAAAGAACAGATGACATTCCAAGAATAATGGACATCAAGACATTATCCTAGTAAAGCTCCTGGATTTCAGAAATAGGAAGACTCAGGCAAAAATCAAAAGAAGCAAAGAAAGGTGGGAGCGGAGTTCATGTTGAAATTAAACTTTGGTGTGGAGGCACTCAACATTCATGGACAAAGCAATACTCAGGAAAATAAAATGTGGCTAGTGTTGTCCAATTAAAAATAAATCTTATCCAATATACATGATCTAAAATTATGAGTCCTTCATGAAAAAAATTATTAGAGGACTAATTTGGCAAAATGATAACTGATGGTATAAATAGCAGCAGAAGTTTAGCTGAGCAGAAGATCTATTTAAACCTCAGATTAAAGATAAAACACCTGAGGAATTTATGGTAACAAAACACAATGGAAATAAGATAACTTTTTAAAGTAAACTGGTGAAATGAAAACAATGAGAAACCACTACACATTTACTCAAATGTTCAAAAAAAATGACAAAGTCAATTACTGGCAAAGATGAGGAACAACAGGAACTCTCTTTCATTGTTAGTGGGAATTTAAAATGATTCAGTCACTTTGGAAGCAATTTCTTACATGGCTCAACATTGTCATACCATATGATCTAGCAATTATGCTCCTAGATAGTTAACCAAATGATTTGAAAGCTAATGCCCACACAGAAACATGCACATGAATTTTATAACACCTTAATTCATTTTCTCTCTCAGACACACACACACACACACACACACACAAATTGGAAGCAACCAAAGTTTCCCTTAATTGATGAATAGATAAACAAACTATGGTACATCAACATAACAGAATATTATTCAAGAATATAAAGAAATAAGCTATCGAATCACAAAAAGAAATGGATGAAACCTGAATGGATGTTATTAAGTAAAACAAGCTTGTCTGGAAAAGGTTATACACTGCATGATGCCAATTATAGGATATTCTGGAAAAGGTAAAACTGTAGAGTGAATAAAAAATATCAGTTTTTTCTTTTGCTTCAGAATAGTTTTATTAATTTGGATATGATATGTTAACGCTCAGTTTTTCCTCTCCTACTTTGACACACAAATCCACTCAATCATAGTCTTTGTCGCCCCATAGTTCATACATTATAATGTTATTGTGCACATTTAAAGACCACGTGCATCTCAGGAAAGTCTTTGTTTCTAATCTCAAACATTAAGATTTTACCAAGAGATAGCCATCAGGCAAATGAAATCTACCTTCAATAACACAATACACAGTTAAGATTGCATATAAAAAGCTAAAAAAGCAAAAACAAAAAAGTAACATTGTCAACCAACTATGTGCTGTGCTTAGTTGCTCAGTCATGTCTGACTCTTTGTGACCCTATGGACTGTACTTCAATGGCTGATTCATATGAATGTATGGCAAAACCCACTACAATATTGTAAAGTAATTAGCCTCCAATTAAAATAAATAAATAAATATTTTTAAAATAAAGAAATATAAAAGTAAAAAAGAAGACAGTATTTTAAATGCATAAAATCATGTATATTTTGAGGATGTGGCTAAAAACTCACCATGTCTACATTAAACACTGCATTGACTATGATAGATATAATTCAGGGCATGACTTTCTCATTGTTAGTCCCACAGAGTCTCAGATTTCTTATATTAGAGACAAAAATGAAAAACATAGAACTAGTAAATGTTCTTTATGATTCAATGTATCTTTAGTTAATTGAGTTCTTTATCCCTCTGCCTGTGTTTTCTCCATAGCCCTGAGTGATTATATGATATATTTGGCTTCTTTGCTTATTATCTATCTCTACTTAACTTGGGAATAAAATATAAATTCAATGAGGACAAGGATTTTTTTTTTAACCTCTGTACCTCCAGTGGCTGAAACACTGTGAAACATAGTAGGTGCTTAACAAACATCTGATGTATGAAAGTGAATGATACCATCATATTAATAGAGAGATAACAAACAGATTCTATTATAATGAAACAAAATAAAAGGAGATGAATGATTGATAGAAGTGCCATTATATGTTTGTATCTATAGCTGTATATGTATTTATATGACTTCATGTGAAACAGCAATGCTGAGTTAATTTCCTTCCATTTCAAATAATGACTTTATATTGATAATCTAGTATACTGTTAAGCACAATAATATTTTGCCTCTTTCTCAATGTTGTTTAGTTTATATTGCTATTTTTTGTCTTCTATGAAAGTTTATCTTCTTTTTTTAATCCTTTATTTTATGTTGCCATATTATTGGTTAACAATGTTGTGATAGCTTCAGGTGTACAGTAAAGTGGTTCAGTTATATATATATATATATATTTTCAAATTCTTTTCCTATTTAGGTTATTACAGAGTATTCAGCAGAGTTCCCTGTGCTATACAGTAGGTCTTTGTTGGTTATCCATTTTAAATATAGCAGTGCATACATGTCAATCCCAAACATATTTAATTGAAATATATCTTTTACCATAAGTCACTTTAAATCAGTGTTGGAAGTAAACAGAATGTACATTTTATTAATGATAACATACTAGTTAGAGAAACATTCATTAGGCGTGGTACTAGACCCTCAAAAACATGTATCTTGTTTAAGATTTCTGTTCTCTTGAAAATCAAAAGCATAGAAAAATACCAATTAAAATAGTCTTCCCCCCAAAAGAACTAGCACATTTTCCTTACTGACAGTAAAACAAGAATGTTGATATCTGAACTATCACAAGACTCTGTTAAACAAGTTAAAACTGAACATTAGATTTCCTATAAATCTATGTTCAGTTGAGCTGCTTGCTAATTTATCTTCTCTGTTTACAGACTATATATGAGAACATTTGAACTTTCATAAATACAAAATATACTTAGAGAAAATTGATTTTGCTAGCAAATAGCAAATAGTTTAGTTACTGTTCTTTAGAAAATATATTTTCTTCAATAACAATATATTTTATTATTTTTCTTGGTTTCTAACAGTATATGAATGGATTCATTTGAATCTCAATGGAGAAGAGGCACAGACTATAAAAAACCTGAATAATGAGCATATAGTTTTTCAAAACCATATGAAGAAGACATAATAAATTCAAGAATCTGATAAAATACATATATGCTTCTAAGTAAAACTTCAGGGTAAATGTACAACTGCAACTGGTACCAATGCAGATTTGGTGAACATCAAATAAGTATATAAGAAAATCAAAACAAACCAACAAAAAGGGGAGAAGTTCATACTGAAATTAAAGTTTTGTGTGGAGGCACTCAATATTCATGGACAAAGCAATACTCAGGAAAAGAAAATGTGGTCAGTGTTGTTCAATTAAAGATAAATATTTTCCAATATACATGATTTCAAGTTATCAGTCCTTCATGAAAAATTATTAGAGGACTAATTAAGCAAAGTAATAACTGATGGTATAAACAGCAGCAGAAGTTTTGCTGAGCAGAAGATCTATTTAAACCTCAGATTAAAGATAAAAACACCTAAAGAATTTATGGTAATAAAACACAAAGGAAATATGAAAATAACTCTTTTTTTGGGGTCCCTGTGATTCTTTTATTTATTTATTTTCTACTTTACAATATAGTATTGGTTTTGCCATACATCAACATGAATCTGCCACGGGTGTACATGTGTTCCCAATCCTGAACCCCCGTCCCACCTCCCTCCCCATACCATCCCTCTGGGTCATCCCAGTGCACCAGCCCAAGCATCCTGTATCTTGCATCAAATCTAGACTGATGATTCATTTCTTATACAATATTATAAATGGAAATAACTTTTTAGAGTAGACTGGTGAAATGAAAACAATGAGATACCACTACACATTTATTGGAATGGTCAAATACAAAAATCTGACAAAGTCAATTACTGGCAAAGATGAGGAACAACAGGAACTCTCATTCATTGTTAGTGGAAATTCAAAATGTCATGTATGGATGTGAGAGTTGGACTGTGAAGAAGGCTGAGTGCTGAAGAATTGATGCTTTTGAACTGTGGTGTTGGAGAAGACTCTTGAGAGTCCCTTGGACTGCAAGGAGATCCAACCAGTCCATTCTGAAGGAGATCAACCCTGGGATTTCTTTGGAAGGAATGATGCAAAAGCTGAAACTCCAGTACTTTGGACACCTCATGCGAAGAGTTGACTCATTGGAAAAACTCTGATGCTGGGAGGGATTGGGGGCAGGAGGAGAAGGGGACGACCGAGGATGAGATGGCTGGATGGCATCACTGACTCGATGGACATGAGTCTGAGTGAACTCCAGGAGATGGTGATGGACAGGGAGGCCTGGTGTGCTGTGATTCATGGGGTCGCAAAGAGTTGGACACGACTGAGCAACTCAACTGAACTGAACTGAACAGTCACTTTGGAAGCAATTTCTTACATAGCTCAACATTGTCATACCGTATGATCTAGCAATTATGCTCCTAGATAGTTAACCAAATGATTTAAAAGCTAATGCCCACACAAAAACATGCACATGAATTTCATACAGCTTAATTCATACTCTCTCACACACACACATACATACACACACAAATTGGAAGCAACCAGAGTGTTCTTTAATTGATGAATGGATAAACAAACTATGGTACATCAACATGACAGAATACTATTCATGATTAAAAAGAAATGAGCTATCAAATCACAAAAAGAAATGGATGAAATCTGAATGGATTTTACTAAGGTTATACACTGCATGATGCCAATTATAGGACATTCTGGAAAAGGTAAAACTGTAGAGTGAATAAAAAAATCTCAGAGTTTTTTTTTTTTCTTTTGCTTCAAAATAATTTTATTAGTTTGGATGCAGTTTGTCAACATTCAACTTTTCCTCTCCTACTTTGACACACAAATCCACTTGATTGAGGGTCTTTGTAACCCCATAGCTCATATATTTTAATGTTATTGTGTGCATCTGCAGGCACCTTGAATTTGGGGAGGTTGAGGATACCGCCGGTTGTCCTGGAGAGTTTCAGATTCTGCACACTGGACACAAATTTCACAAGGTCCATCTTGAGCTGGATTAAGGTATCAAAGGTATAGCCTGTCAAGGGAAGTATTTTTTTCTTTTTTTCTTTCCTGGAGAGCCAAATGAACTGCTATAACAGGCAGGAGTGCACATTTACTCTCACCAACTCTCTCCTGCTACCTTCACTATCATGTACATCACAACAATGAAGAAAAGCCAGAGCGACATGATCTCAAGCCAGTCTTGGGCATGCTCTGGTAGATTCTGCAGAATTAGAACGTGCCCCCTACAGAGCACCTTCCCCTGGAGCTCTTCAGCTTTCTCTCTCAGAGAAAACTTTAAATCGTAGAAACAGGAGACACACATAGATAAGAACAGGAGCCATTTCAGGGACCACATAGTGAGAAGAGAGGAAATGGCTCCTGGTGTGCTGGTCTGCCCTGGCACCTGGAGACTGAGGACCAGGCAGGGCTGGGCTCTTCGTGATGTCGCAGAGGGCCCGCTCTGGCCAGAACTCATGTGGCCATTGTGATGACTTCAGGGCAGAGGATAAGGAAGCTTGTGGGGGTCAACTGGGAGTAGGGCTTAAACGGACATGGCAACACCCCGGGAGCCGTGGGCAGGGCCAGCCTGGCTGACCGGACCCAGTGCACCGCACTGGCAGCTGGTAGCCCTGCCAGAGTCTGCACTCGCTTGGCCACCGGCAGGAGAGGCAAGATAAAACATCGAGATCCCGGCGGGACTGACAGCTGCTGCAGCACGAACTCGGACCAGAAAATGATTCTACCTATTCTATTTTAGCTTGTCTACCCTCTCCTTATTTTTTTTTTTCTTTTTTTGCTAACGATTCCGGAAAACTTAATATACAAATGAATTATACAGGTGGACTTAATGTAGTGTCTTGTGAAAAATGTATGCTTTCATCTTGCCTAACTTCTCAATATAATGTTTGTTCTTTTGTAGTGTTGAAACGTCCACCATATCTTATGATATGATAATTATGGTCTTGCTGTGTTAAAACAACTACAAGATTTAATACAATCAGGACAGTTTGTGGGCTTACTAATTTTAGAGAATTCAGCTTTAATAACAACAACTACTACTGTTACTGTTACTATTACTATTACTGTTACTGTGGCAGCAATATCATTGACTCAACAAGTGCATACTGTCCAATATGTTGACACTATGTCTAAAAATGTTTCTTTAACTCTGGCAACACAGGAAGCTATAGATAGAAAGTTAGAGATGAGGGTGGATGCCTTGGAAGAAGCAATAATGCATATTGGGACTGAACTACAAGCTCTAAAAGTAAAAATGGCTCTCTCATGCCACACCAATTACCGGTGGATGTGCGTGACATCTTTGAAAGTAAACGAGACAGATTATGAGTGGGAAAAAATAAAAAATCATATTTCAGGTGTTTGGAACAGCTCTGATATTGGCCTGGACTTAGGAAAACTTCAGAATCAGATACAGACCTTGGGACACTCTTGACTGGATTTTACTGCCACAGGAGCAGCTAATGACTTTTCCCACACCTTCTCTAACGTTATTTCTGGAAAAAACATTCTGTCTAATATCTTCAGTTATGCTGCTGTTTTATGCTCTAATTTTATTTCTTATAATCATTCTTCCTTGTATTGTCAGGATTCTTCGGCAGAGCATTCAGAAGCTCACGACTGAGCTGCACCTGATTGTTTTAAAAAACAAAAAAGGGGTAGATGACAGGAGCTAGCGTGCAGAACTCCACCCATGGCAAAGGTCATGAGGAAGGAGGCTTCAGCATTACACAAAGGCGAGATCGAGCCTCAGGAGACCCCCTGTTCCCGAGCATCTACCTCCAAAACCAGAGTGCCTACTTTACTGTTTTAAGCTCTCACCTATACCTCTGACTTTACGGGGGGCTAACCCCCCCCCACCTCTCTCAGAGAAGGAGTTAACTTGCAGCTCCAGTTAATAAAAATTCCTGGGCGTGACAAGGGTGTTTCAACTTACAAACTCCTCTGAAGGTTCTCTAGCCTACCTGAACAGGTTCGTCTGGTCACATGTGATTGTTTACAGCCTCCCAACCATGAGAGGCACGAGATGCTTTAAAACTTTCTAAATATAGACTCTTTTGAGAAGTTACAAAATTATTAGTATAGTATTAGTGGGTTGATTAGAAATTATATTGGTGAAGGGTTTTTCATTTGTTGAGCCAATATTTGCTGCTAAATCTCCATATTCCCTGCCCTTATAATGAATATAACTAGCATATAGGAGAAATAAGTATTAACCTTTAAGATTAATCATGTTAAACCTTAGGCTAAGTAAATTCCTTTCTTGATTGTAACCCACTACACCCTCACCCTATAGGAATGCAACTTTATTTGGAGGGTGGCACCTGGTTTAAGAAAATATCACCCCTGGAAAAAATAAGTTTTCTGGTTGACTGACTGTTATCAGAAAGGGCCATAAAATGTCAGCAGGCCTCATGGCCAGAAGATGATGTAAAACCCCTAAGACCTTTGTATAATTTTATATGAAGCACCTGATTTTGACAAGGGTCAGGTCTGCTGACCCCACGTGACACTGTATTCATCCCTATGTATAACAAAAAGTATATAAGCAAACCTGAAAATAAAGAAAACGGATCAGTTTCTGGAAAGACTGATTCCCCCGTGTTGTTCTTTCTTTCCCCTTCTGGCTGAATTCACATCTGGAGCGTGGGTACTTGGCAAACTCCTTGTCTTGGAGTTTTATTGGTATTCCACGTAAACCAAGTTATTCAGCATCTTTTTCTCCACTAATTTTCCTACTATACTATTCTTTTCTAATCTCTCTTTATATCTGTAATTAAATGTTTTTTCCTAGGATGCCGATTCCGTCTCCCCTTCGAATTACCCTGGATCCACTGGGGCTGGACCCTGGCAGCAACATTTCCAGCAGGCAATTAAAAATGAGATGAGGAGTGACAGAATGCCATCTCCTTGCCGGTGTTTTCTTTCTGAACCTGGTGCTCTACTGGGAGGATGGGTCCATCTTCTATTTTTATTTTTCCATTTGTTGAATCCAGACACTGGGTGAGCAGAGTAGCAGGCATGTGCCCCTATGGAGCAGAGAGCCAAGTGGGAAAAAAGATATTAAACCAGAGGTCACAAACTAGGAGCCACTGATGTGTTTTGTATGGCCTACATTGTTCCTAAAAATGACTGTGCTCAGATGAATGGATAAGGAAGTTGTGGTACATATACACAATGGATTATTATTCAGCTATAAAAAAGAACACATTTGAGTCAGTTCTAATGAGGTGGATGAAACTGGAGCCTATTATACAGAGTGAAGTAAGTCAGAAAGAAAAACTCCAATACAGTATATAAACGCATATATATAGAATTTAGAAAAAAGGTAACAACAATCCTATATGCAAGGAAGCAAAACAGACACAGATGTAAAGAGCAGACTTTTGGACGCTGTGGGAGAAGGCAAGGGTGAGATGATTTGAGGAAATAGCATTGAAACATGTATATTACCACAGGTAAAATAGATGACCAGTTCAATTTCCATGCATGAAGTAGGGCAGTCAAAGCCAGTCTCTGGGACAACCCAGAGGGGTGGGGTGGGGAGGTAGGTGGGAGGGTGTTCAGGATGGGGAACACATGTGCACCATGGGTGATTCATGTTGATGTATAGCAAAACCCACCACAATAATGTAAATAAATTATCCTCCAATTAAAATAATAAAATTTTAAAACTTCATTGTGAAGTGAAGTGAAGTCGCTCAGTCGTGTCCGACTCTTTGCGACCCTGTGGACTGTAGCCTACCAGGCTTCTCTGTCCATGGGGTTCTCTAGATAAGAATACTAGAGTGGGTTACCATTTCCTTCTCCAGGGGATCTTTAGATATTAGAAAAAATAATGACTGTGCTCAGTCATTAAGTTGTGTCTAACTCTTTGAGATCCCATGGACTGTGGCCCACCAGGCTCCTCTGTCCCTGGGATTTCCCAGGCAAGACTAATGGAGTGGATTGCCATTTCCTTCTCCAGGCAGAGGATGTTTTAGGGCAGTGAAACTCTTCTGTATGATGTTATGGTAAATACATGACACCATATTTGTCAAAACCAGTAGAATGTTACAGTACAAAAAGTGAATCAATGTATCCATATTAAAAAAAAAGCACTTGTTGACATCAAGAATGGAATGCAGAATTTGACTAAACAATCTAATTATATTACAAATGTATGCAACCTCCTCACTAAGATCCTGACTTAAGTAACTTTGGAAATGAATGGAGTTTGCAAGACTAAAAGCAAAAGAAAAATGGTAATCTAGTTGATAGTGTTCTTTCTCATAGGGGTATAGGTTAACAATCCTGATACTGTTATACATGTATACTTGAATTGAACAAGTATATTCAGGTGGCACATGAATATACATACATATATTTCTTTGTTCTATTAGCTGAAAGGGTCTAAAATAAATGATACTCCCAAAACCTGAAAGAAACTATGATGTAAATCTTTGAGGTAAATCCATAAGTCTTTGATTAGAAGAGTTTGTTATGCATGTCCTGAACCAGGGAATGGAAACAGTAGGTTCCCACGACCCACTCAGCCTCCAAGGATGGGGTTGCCTACCATTTCCCTGTCTAGCCTTGACCTCTCCCCTCTTCATTTCTCCTTCCTCCCTCAAATCCCTCAGTACACTTAGAACAACTTTAGAAAGCTCTGGCTTGAGAGTAATGTGCCAAATATATTTTATCAATTCATAGGCTCAGCAATACTATGGGTTGTCTTTTTTTTAAATTTTGTATCTTGCTTTTCATTTTCTAATTTTTAATTTTTAATTATTATTTGGCTACATCACGTGGCATGCACGATCTTAGTTCCCTGATCAGTGATCAAATTCATGCCCCCTGCAGTAGAAACATAGTCTTAAACACTAGACCACCAGGGAAGTCCTACATGGGGGTTTTAATGTTTCACAAGTATAGGTCTACTTAAGGAAATGGTGGTGCATCCTATCATTGAATACAAGTGGTAGTATAGGATGGTATACTAGTTTATATCTTAGTTTTAGGTCTTTTCTATCCTTTTAGAGACAGATGATCAGTGACAATGATAGTGAAAGCTGCAGTTAATCTGGCCATGGTCTAATATATCCATTATATTATTTTAGTCTTTTTCATTTTAGAATATTGCAATATATTAGTGTTTTTCAAACTGAATGTGCAAATGAATCACTTGGAGATGTTGTTAAAGACTGTTAATTGAGTAGGTCTGGGTTGGAGTCTGAGATTCTGCATTTCTTCTAATAAGTTCCCAGGAAATACCCACTCTATTGGTCTCTGGACCACAGAGCAGAACTATTCTGAATAAAATTAGATATTAATCTAAAACTTGATTGTAATTTATAGGTCATTAATCTCTAAATTTTAAAGTAACTTTATAGCTTGGTTGCCACATCTTCTACTAGGAGTTAACTGTCAACTGGTCTGAAGTTTGCATGTACCTTTAAAAGGCTTCTTACTGCTTTCAGAAGCTTGTGCTTTTTGGTCTCTGAACGAATTAAAAAAAAAATCACACCATCAGAAAACAGGAAATGTTGCCTGCCAACTAGCATAGGAAACTCTCAAGCTAGTATTACATAGTTTGTAACATCTGAATATTTCAAATATGATCTCTTGTCATTTCATTATTTTCAGCCTTTTAAGCACTGCAAGCTAGGCTTCAACAGTACATATACCGAGAATCTCCAGATGTTCAAGCTGGATTTAGAAAAGGCAGAGGAACCAGAGATCAAATTGCCAACATCCATTGGATCACAGCAAGAGCAAGAGATTTCCATAAAAACATCTACTTCTGCTTTATTGACTATGCTGTGTGGATCACAACAAACTATGGAAAATTCTTAAAGAGATGGGAATACCAGACCACCTGACCTGCTTCCTGAGAAATCTGTATGCAGGTCAAGAAGTAACAGTTAGAACTGGACATGGAACAAGGGACTGGTTCAAAATTTGGAAAGGAGTACATCAAGGCTGTATATTGTCACCTTCCTTATTTAACCTATATACAGAGTACACCACGCGAAATGCCAGACTCAATGAAGCACAAGCTGGAATCAGGATTGCCAGGAGAAGTATCAGTGACCTCAGATAGGCAGATGACACTACCCTTAGGGCAGAAAGTGAAGAAGAACTAAAGAGCCTCTTGATGAATGTAAAAGAGGAGAGTGAAAAATTTGGCTTAAAACTCAACATTCAGAAAACTAAGATCATGGCATCTGGTCCCCTCAATTCAAGGCAAATAGATGGGGAAACAGTGGAAACAGTGTCAGACTTTATTTTTGGGGGCTCCAAAATCATTGCAGATGGTGACTGCAGTCATGAAATTAATACACTTGCTCCTTGGAAGAAAATCTATGACCAACCTAGACAGCATATTAAAAAGCAGAGACATTACTTTGCTGACAAAGATCCATCTAGTCAAAGCTATGGTTTTCTCAGTAGTCATGTAGGGATATGAGAGTTGGACTGTAAAGAAAGCTGAGTGCCAAGGAATTGATGCTTTTGCACTGTGGTGTTGGAGAAGACACTTGAGAGTCCCTTGGACAGCAAGGAGGTCCAACTAGTCCATCCTAAAGGAAATCAGTCTTGAATATTCATTGGAAGGACTAATGCTGAAGCTGAAGCTCCAATACTTTGGTCATCTGATGCAAAGAAGTGACTCACTGAAAAAACCCTGATGCTGGGAAACATTGAAGGCAGGAGGAGAAGGGGATCACAGAGGATGAGATGATTGTATGGCATCACCAACTCAATGGACATGAGTCTGAGCAAGCTCAGGGTGTTGGTGATGGACAGGGAAGCCTGGTGTGCTGCCTTCCCTAGGGTCACAGTAAGACATGACTGAGTGCCTCAACCGAACTGAACTGAAGCACTGCATGCTTCCCACCTTTTCATGAAATGGGAAGCACACATTTAGACAATGAATGTATTTAAAATTTCTTGCTTCTTATTAATCCTCTCCACAGCTTATTCTAAAGCCAAACAACCTCATTCGTGGTGAATACTTTCATCCCAAGTACAATTAATAAAAAAATTAGAATCTCATATTCCATATTTGACAATATCTCTATGACTCAGTGCCATTCTCAAAATCACATTGCTTTACAGACATCACAGATTAGATTTTGACCCATCCCTTGACTTTTCTATATGTAACATTCTCATCTTGGATTGAGGAAATGTTATAGAGAAAATTGCCGGGGTCCAGCCCCGGTGGATCCAGGGAATTTGAAGCGTGGACGGCGTTGGCGTGAGAAAAGACTTAACGCTCACTTGAATATCTAAGGGTGCCTCGCCTTAGGTTCCCTTTCACGCGGGTCTTAACAGCCAGGGCAAGTAAGTAGACTTGGCGAGCCTCCACACCCCAGATGGAAATTCAGCCTGAAATTAAAGTAAAGAGGAAAAGGAGGGAAAAAGAGAGAGAGACACGGGGGAAACCAGTCCAGCGACTGGCTCCGGCTCCTATTGTTTAGAAGGCCTTATATACCTTTTAGATTGTACATAGAGATCAATGGGTAATACAAAATTATGCAGTGTTAGCAGCCCAGACTCTTATCAAAACCAGGCTTTTCTCTCTGCATACCTAATTGTATACACAAGTCTTAGGTAATTTACATCATCTTCCAGCAAAAGGGGCCAATTAACATTTTACAGCCTTTTTTCTGATAAGGGTTTGTCAACCAGAAGACTTATTTGTGTTGATCTTCCCAAGGTTTGGTGCCACTCTCAGAAAGTACTAAATAAAGTTACATTCTTACATAGCAAGGACACAAGAGGAGTGCAAAGAGAAGTAATTAACTCAAAAGTCTAGTGTTGCTAACATCAGAACTACTATATATCTTTTTCCATATCCCGTTTACATTGATTAACATCCTCCCAGGTGCCTAAAAGATAAAGAATATGGAGGCCTGGTGGCAATCATTGAGTCAACAGTGAAATCCCGTCACCAATATAATTTTTAACTCTTTAGAAAAGGCTCTGTATCTTTAAGATGCTTTTAAGCTTTGTGCCTCTCAAGGTTGGGGGCTGCAAGCAATTCACAAGCTGTAAGAGGTCCAGGGAACCTGTTAGGCAAGCTAGAGAGCAATCAGATGGGGTTAACTGAAACATCCCTTTCAAATGCAGAAGACTAAAGCCCTGAGTTGACTTTTTTCCAGAGAATATCAGAAAAGTGGAAAAGCAGAGTACAAAAGCCGGCAGATTTTTATTTTGGGGGGTGGATGCTCAGGAAATGCCAGGGGGAACTCCTGAAGTCTGATCACGGCCTTGCGTATGTCAGCATCCTCCCTCATGACCTTGTCACGGGTGGGATTCCTCACGCTGGCTCCCGGCAGAAAATCACAGGCCCAAATGGCACAATTTGTGCTAAAGCCCATGATAGCAAATGTAGATTAAACAACTAACCTAATTGCAGTTTTGACCTTCACCAGAAACGTAATCTTAACCAACCAGTCTGGAATTTTCTGGTCAGCACCAATGAGGTCACCTGCTACATGGGCTCTCTATATTCCCTCAGAGAAGAAAAGGAAATCTGCATGCTAAAACTCCTTCCTTTCCCTTACCCCCTCAAAAAAGAAGATGTGTTGGCCTAAAAATAATCCTTTTTTCTTTTGCTAATAGCTTCCTTGCCCTATCCTTCTTTCTATAAAAACCTTCTGTTTTGTACAACCCCTCAGAGTACCCTTCTAGTTGCTAGGTAGGATGCAGTCTGATTCATGAATCACCTAATAAAGGCAATTAGATCTTCAATTTAATTGGTTGAACTTTGTTTTTGTTTTTGACCTCACCACCCAACATGAGGGATCTTAGTTCCCTGACTAGGGATAGAACCCTGCAGTGGAAGAGCAGAGTCATAACCACTTGACTGCCAAGGAAGTCTCTGAACTTTGTGTCTCAATAAGAAAAAAAAATCTGTTAATAGAATCCATAAAATTCCTTACTAATTGAGGATTTTAATAATCAAACGCCTATTTAAAGACAACAATGTTTTCAAAATAAAATTTATTCAACATTTAGGAAAAACTTCAGTTTGATAATACTCATATCTAACATTTGGCCATAAGATTGGGATTTATTGAGTCAACAGAGTGAGAAGACTCATATCTAACATTTGGCCATAAGATTGGGATTTATTGAGTCAACAGAGTGAATCTTGATTAGAAAGGTCTTCTTTTTTTGGTATGAAAAACCTGAAATTAAGAAAGAGCTCCATTATTAACAGTCATTAATAACACAAACTATTTCACTTAGATTAATAACTCAGAGAAATAGAAAAAAAGCATTCAGTGGGGAATAACATTTCATGCACATTTACATTTATCTTTAAAAGATTTGGCATTATGGTATTTTTTCTCTAAGTCACATTTCCTTCTTAAAGCTCACCAAAGATATAGTGGTCAATCGATAGCATTATCTGTATAACTCAAATAGCTAAAATCAGCTCATAATGCAGGTTATGTTTTTTGTATAGATTCTACTATATGGCTAGCAGAACTGGAGTGTGAGCTCTAGGAGGTTACGTACCAAGATTTTTAAAATTTTTGCAATCTTTCACCTGTGGCACACTAGTAATATATATCAGGCTGTGTACATTTTAGGTCAGTCTTTCCTTTTTCTCATCCTGCTTTTTTCCTGTAATTCTCATGTTTTCCCTAATCTAAAGGTATCGTTTCATGTTCTAAAGCATTAGTCTTATATATCATCAAAAGCAAGTCCACCCCAATATGTAGCTTTTTAGGGTTAATATTTTAAATTACTGTTCATTCTTAAGACATCATCATAGTCTACACAATATCATTGTACATTCACAGTGTACAGGCAGTTATAAAATGTAGGTTCATCAGTTCTAAAGCAAAATATTCTTTATCTATTAGCTCAGACTAAACATGGTAATGCTATACAACTTACCATTTTCAATAAATTTCTTTGCTTATATAAAAGTATACAAGTAACTACCAAAACAAATAACGAGACAAGAACAAACGGTACCAAGAAAAATAGTAAGATTTCCTTCCATATGTCACCTAGGATTAAAATCACAAAAAAGGGGAAGGGTTAGATGTGTACAATTATTTTGAAAATGGAATTATTTTATAAATAAACTTGTAAATGGAGAAGAACTGAGTTAAACTTGGCAACTTCTGCCATATCTCCCAGTAAGTGATGTTTGAGTCTGGATTCCTTTCAATCATGAACTTTTTTTTTTTTTTTTATTGAACAACTACTTTACTGGACTGTGACAGCTCTTCATTTTGCTTAGAGAAATAACTATCTGAAGCCCCATTCTATTTTCTTTTTTAAATATTTATTTCTTTGGCTGTGCCGGGTCTTAGTTGCGGTATACAAGATCTTTAGTTTCAGCATTCAAACTCTAAGTTGAGCCATGTGGGATCTAGCTACCTGACCGGAGTTAGAACCTAGGCCCCCCTGCATTGGAAGCACGGAGTCTTAGCCATTAGACCACCAGGGAATTCCTCCCCCCCATTCTTATTTTATTACATGATTTTGTTTCAAATTTGTTCTTGTGAATTTTTCACAATAACACAGTGGTAAAATATTAACAGAGTGATTAGATAAACACACTATATGTATCTCTTAACTCTCAATAAGTCAAATGTTTATATCATACAATGCAGTAGTGAGTGAAAGCTGGTCTTAAATAAGTCTCAGTGCGAATAATGGAGCTAGTCTTTAAAAGTCATGTTTTTGAAATTGTCTTACATTCTGGAGACTAAAGAAATGAGCTTTTTCTTATCATTCTACTTTTTCTTTCTTAGGGATGAAATTTTAATGGTTCTTCTGCATAGCAAGGGCTTCCCTGGTGGCTCAGTATGTAAAGTGTCTGCCTGCAATGAGGGAGAGCCATGTTTGATCCCTGGGTTTTGAAGATCCTCTGGAGAAGGAAATGGCAATCCACTCCAGTGTTCTTGCCTAAAGAATTCCATGGACAGAGGAGCCTGGTGGGCTACCGTCCGTGGGGTCACAAAGAGTCGGACACAACTGAGTAACTGACACCTTCACTGCATAGCAAGAAATGAGCAATCACTAGACAAATTGAAAATGTATACAAGGTTTGTCCTTCCAAAACCAGTATCTCCCACATTTTTGAAATACTATGGAACATTTTGAATCTTAGGCCTATATCTATACTCAAAACTATCTCCAGCCCCACTTTTTTCTTGGTGTCTTATTCATTTAGGATCTTATTTTCTATTAGAAAATTACCAAATTCATAGGCCCAGTTAAGAATTGCAAGGATATAATCCAGAGAAATGACTAATGATATGAGCTTCTGGCATGCAAAATTAACAGCAAGAAACAGGCTTTTTTTGTGAAGTTTCAGAGTAAATCCTGAATAAGATAGTCATTTTCAAAAGATTACTGTGCTATTTTTCTATAACTTAAAACATCCAATAAGAAATGTGCAAAAGAAATAAAACCACATGCATCTCAAAAGTCTTTGTTTCTAATCTCAAACTTATTAAGATTCTACCAAGAGATAGCCATTAGGACAAAAGAAATCTGTCATCAAAAACATGGTTAACAGCAAAAGAGATACAGATGTATAGAACGGACTTTTAGACTCTGTGGGAGAGGGAGAGGATGGGATGATTTGGGAGAATGGCATTGAAACATGTATACTATCATGTAAGAAATGAATCGCCAGTCTATGTTCGATACAGGATATAGGATGCTTGGGGCTGGTGCACGGGGATGATCCAGAGAGATGATATGGGGTGGGAGGTGGGAGGGGGGTTCAGGATTGGGAACTCATGTACACCCGTGGCTGATTCATGTCAATGTATGGCAAAACCAATACAGTATTGCAAAGCAAAATAAAGTAAAAATAAAAATTAAAAAAAAAACATGATTAAGATTACATACAAAAAGTTTAAAAAATAAAAATGAACAAAAAAACTACATTGTAAATCAATTATACTCCAACTTTAAAAAAGAAGATTATATGTAAAATATATAAAAAGATGTTAAACATGAAAACCATGTCTTCTTTAAACACTGCCTTGACTAATGAAAGTGAAAGTGAAAGTCACTCAGTCCTGTCTGACTCTTTGCGGCCCTATAGGGCTTCCCTGGTGGCTCAGAGGTTAAAGCGTCTGCCTGCAATGCGGGAGACCTGGGTTCAATCCTTGGGTCGGGAAGATCCCCTGGAGAAGGAAATAGCAACCCACTCCAGTATTCTTGCCTGGAGAATCCCATGGACGGAGGAGCCTGGTGGGCTACAGTTCATGGGGTTGCAAAGAGTCGGACACGACTGACCAAGTGACTTAACTAACTAACTAGCTAAGACTATACATGGAATTCTCCAGGCCAGAATACTGGAGTGGGTAGCCTTCCCTTCTCCAGGGGATCTTCCCAACCCAGGAATCGAACCCAGGTCTCCTGCGTTGCAGACGGATTCTTTACCAGCTGAGCCACAAGGGAAGCCCAAGAATACTGGAGTGGGTAGACTATCCCTTCTCTAGCGGATCTTCCTGACCCAGGAATTGAAACAAGATATAATTCAAGGCATGTCTTTCTCAGTGTCAGTTCCACAGGGTCTCAGATTTTTTTATATTAGTGACAAAAATGAAAAAACATAGTACAAGTAAGTGTTATTTCTGATTACATGTATCTTTAGTTAATTGAGTTCTTTCTCTCTCTCTGCCTGTTTTTCCTCCGAAGCCCTTAGTGATTATATGATATATTTGGATTCTTTGCTTATGTCTATCTCTACCTAACTTGGGAATAAAATATAAATTCAATGAGGACAAAGATTTTTTTTTTACCACTGTACCTCCAGTACCTGAAAAACTCTGACACATAGTAGGTGCTTAACAAATATCTGATATATGAAAGAGAATGATACCAGTATACTAATAGCAAGATAACAAACACAGATTCTATTATAATGGAACAACATAAAAGGAGATGAATGATCAATAAAAATGCCATTATATGTTTGTATCTATATCTGCATATGTATTTATATGCCTTCATGTGAAAGAACAAGGCTGAGTTAATTTCCTTCAATTTAAAATAATGACTAACATTTATATTGATAAAGCTAGTATACTGTGAAGCACAATAATGTTTTGCCACTTTCTCAATGTTGTTTATATTGATATTTTTCTCTTCCATGAAAGTTTATTTTCTTCTTTTAATTTTTTATTTTATATTGGAGTCTAATTGGTTAACAATGTTGTGTTAGCTTCAGGTGTACAGCAAAGTAATTCAGTTTTATATATATATATTCTTTTTCAAATTCTTCTCCCATTTAGGTTATTACAGAGTATTCAGCAGAGTTCCCTATGCTATATAGTAGGTCCTTGTTGGTTATCCACTTTAATTATAGTGTGTACATGTCAATCCCAAACATATTTAATTGAAATATATCTTTTACCATAAGTCACTTTAAATCAGTGTTGGAAGTAAACGGAATGTACATTTTACTAATGATAACATATTAATCAGAAAAACATTCCATTAGGCATGATACCAGACACTCGAAAACAAGTGTCTTGTTTAAGATTTCTGTTCTCTTGAAAATCAAAAGCATAGGAAAATATTGATTAAAATAGTCTTCCCCACAAAAAAAAAACTAGCACATTCTCTCTTCTGACAGAAAAACAAGAATGTTAATAACTGAACTATAACAAGACTCTGAATAAAGTCAACTTTAAGACAACTTAAACTAGCTAAAACCGAGTATTAGATTTCCTATAAATCTATGTTTAATTGAGGTGCTTGCTAATTTATCTTTTCTGTTTATAGACTATCTGCAAGAGCATTTGGACTTTCATAATTACAAAATACACTGAGAGAAAATTAATTTTGCTAGCAAGGAGCAAATAGTTTAGTTACTGTTCTTTTTAAAATATATTTTCTTCAATAACTATATCAACATATTTTATGATTGTTCCCTCTTTCTAACATTTAAATGGATTCATTTGAATTTCAATGGGGAAGAGGCATAGACTATAAAAATCTTGAATAATGAGCATATAATTTTTCAAAACTATATAAAGAAGACACATAATATAGCCAAGGGTCTGATAAAATACATATATGCTTGTAAGTAAAACTTCAGAGTAAATGTACTACTGCAACTCCAATTGGTACTAATACAGATTTGGTTAACATCTGGTAAGTATATAAGAAACTCAAGAATAGTACCACCAAATTTTGGAGCTAAGACTACCATTGGAAGGTAATCCACTAGCAAAATCAAAGCAAAACAGGTAAAATTAGCTTGTCAAATGAAAGTAGGAAGAATCAAACAGAACTTATTAAACCTTGCAGTGTGTAAAAGATACAGCCCAATTAATATTATAGACGTCTATAAAAATAGGTAATATAGCCAATATTTTATAATAACTTTAAATGGAGTAAAGCCTTTTAAATTGTGAATCACTATATTGTACACCTGTAACTTATATCTCAAGGAACTATACTTCAATTAAAAAAAATGGTGAAGGATTCACCCTATGATATTGATAACATGTGTCACTGAATTGTAGTGAGGAGAAGACTCTTGAGGGTCCCTTGGACTGCAAGGAGATCCAACCAGTCCATTCTGAAGGAGATCAACCCTGGGATTTCTTTGGAAGGAATGATGCTAAAGCTGAAGCTCCAGTACTTTGGACACCTCATGCGAAGGGTTGACTCATTGGAAAAGACTCTGATGCTGGGAGAGATTGGGGGCAGGAGGAGAAGGGGACGACCGAGGATGAGATGGCTGGATGGCATCACGGACTCGATGGACGTGAGTCTGAGTGAACTCGGGGAGATGGTGATGGACAGGGAGGCCTGGCGTGCTGCAATTCATGGGGTTGCAAAGAGTTGGACATGACTCAGTGACTAAACTGAACTGAACTGAACTGATGACATCCATAAGGCATCTTCTTCTTCAAACAGTGCTAGAAATACTCTACTGTTCTTTTATCCCATACCTTTCCAGCACTGTTCATCACTCCACTCACTCCATATTCCATCATCTGCGCAATAAATATTCATTTTGCTTCTTACTAAAAAGCATAATTGGAGACTTTCATTTGATGTTCTTGTGATGTATATTTCATTTTCAATTGTGGTAGTCTGAAAGCCAAGAAAAAAATAAGATGTCATTATTTGATCTAACTGCAGCTAGCCATACTCTACTTGATTTGTCATTTTTAAAGTGAATTTTGTTACATGAAATAAGTGCATCAAAGGCCTAGAAAGGTATATACCAATATCCTAACAGTGGCCATCGCTGTATGGTGTTTTACTTTTCATTCTTTCTTCCTTATTTATATTTAACATTTTTCCTGTAGTGATAATGGATTACTGGTAGTAAAGGGCATATATGACAGAGCAAAATTCCTAGGTAGTTTTGGTGTTTATGACTCCCGTTTTGGATTAGTTTCAAATTGTCCAGATTCCATAAATTAGAAAATGCTACATATACTGAGTTAGCAAAAAGAGTCATCATGTGAAGGTTGTTTCTATGGATACTGTAAAGTTCATACACAAAGCTTCTTTTTTCCCTTATTCTTATTTTGTTTAATCATAAGACCAGTATAACAGTGCTCAGGGCCTGACATGAAACCACCCCTTCTGATATGAGAATACACACAGCTGGATGATCTCAAAAGAAAAAAAAAAATCACTTCATGATTACTTCAATTTTGCATTTAAAAGAGCCAAAGAGTGTTTCTCATCCAAAACAACATTTGTTGTAACTTTTCTTGGTAGCTAGCATAATATAATGTAAATTAAAGTAGACTGGGAATAAGATCTGGATTCTAGTTCTAGCTACATAATTTTATTGTAAGTCATTCACTTCCTTGGGACTTGTAAATCTATTTTTTTCAAGTAGAAAAATCAGTTTTTTCATCTGTATGTGAAATGAATTGATTAGAACTAGTGGTTCACACACTTGTCTCCACCACTCCCTAAGCTGGAAACCAATGAATAAAATTAATATATAACAACTTGGAAACAAGTGATTAGATTATCTCTAAGGACCTATGTAGCTTTAAAGTTGGTATAATTAGCTGATTATACTTTCAGACTGCAAGCATCTTTCTTATGTCCACAAGATTGTTTGGTTTTCTGAAAGTTAAACTAAGGGGCATGTCATGTTCCATCCTCATGTGAATAGCAACTGACTTTGGTTCTTATGTTTACTATTTTATTTAAAAGGCTGTGTTTACGATTTTCCCAAATAAATGCAATGTCCATACCACCCAGGCAGTATCATCTTCTGTGAACTCAATTTCATAAATTAGACATTTTGCTGGAATAGGTCCTCTGGGAATGCTCCATTTCAGGCTGACTTCTGAATTCTTCATAGTAAGACTAAGGTAGTCTGGTGGCAAAGGTTTAACTAAAAACAAAAGGAAACAATTTCAACATGAAAGTTATTGAAGTTTAGCAGTAGTCTTTATCAAAAGCTAGGGGCACCTATTAACAGAAGCATCCAGGATAAATCAGGTGGCTCAAGACTATTCTCTATAAGTAAGTAAGTAAATAAGCATTAGTTGCTCAGTCGTGTCTGACTCTTTGAGACTCCATGGACTGCAGCCCACCAGGCTCCTCTGTCCATGAGATTTCCAGGCAAGGATACTGGAGTGGGTTGCCATTTCCTTCTCCAGGGGATCTTCCCAACCCAGGGATCGAACCCAGGTCTCCTGCACTGCAGACAGATCCTTTACTGACTGAGCTATAAGGGAAGCCCCAATGTGAATTAAAATCAAAGCCACTTGCTAACCAAGATCAGTTTAAGAAACTTGGTTATTTGGGAAACTGATTTTTTGTTAAGCCACATATTGACAAGAGAAAAGCTAGAAGATCCAAATCATTACAATCATTTTTGCATTTTATGGCATTAGAAACAACTACCACAACAAATTACTACTAGTATTTTTATTTTTATTAATAGCTAATTCTTATTTAGAGCTTATGATGTGTCAGGAAGTAAACCAGGAATGTTACATCATAAACTTATTCATGTCTCACAATAAATCTATGAGGTGGTCTTCTATTATCTTCATTTTACTGAAAAGGAAATTGAAACATATTAAGAGTAACTCACCCAAAGTCATATAGCTAGAATGTAATAAATTCAAAATTTATGGCTGGCTCTAGAACCTGTCATTCTTGTAACTGTTAGAAATGAGAACACAGACTCAGATAATATCCAACCTATTCCCAGGGCCTTTTGAGCATTGGGAATGAGTGATTCCATAATTATTCCATTATTAACATTAGACAAAAATACTTTATAGAAGACAAACTCTGAAGCTGGGAAACAAATTATGAATTCTAAATGAAAACTATACTTTATACTCATTCAATTCCTTATCTTCCATACTTTTATATTTAATTAGTTCTTCCATGTACTCTGTTGGCCTCCAGTTTTCTGGCTTTGCATTCCAGTGTGTGAAGTCGCTCAGTCATGTCTGACTCTTTGCAACCCCATGGACTGTAACCCACCAGGCTCCTCTGTCCATGGGATTCTCCGGGCAAGAATACTGGAGTGGGTTGCCATTTCCTTCTCCAGGGATCTTCCCAACCCAGGGATCGAATCCGGGTCTCGTGCATTGCAGGTAGATGCTTTATCCTCTGAGCCACCAGGGAAGCCTGCATTCCAGTAGATATCTATTTATCTACCTCTTCTCTTCCACATGGTCGGTTGTAAATGGTCTAAACTAGAAACATTTTGAAGTTGTTTACCTCACCTATATTTTGAAGCTGAAAAATGAAATAGCTGGGTCTGATTAATTGGGATTCTGATGATCCATTAACACAGATGTAGAAATCTTTATAGTCTGATGACTCCAAGTAGGGAAATCTGCATCCAATATTTTTTCCTTTAGCCTGGATGTAATCGACACACTCTAATGCATGGTCCAAGCTCTCATACCTATAAAAAGAAGTGTGGTAAGAATTGTATTTATCAATATCTTCTAGTAGTATGGTGCTCAGTTTCAATTATTTTAAAATACCAGGTAAATAAAAAATTATTTAATAACATACAATATTTACTGAATACCAACTATGTGCCAGATCCTATGAAAAGTGCTAGGGGTACAACAGTAAGGAAAGTAGACATAGGCCATTATTTTACAGAGCTTACAATCTGGTGGGAATCTTTATAAAATCTCAGATATAAGGCAAGAATTCTTACTCATATATATAGGTTATGTTGATTCACCAATAGGATTGTGGTGATTCCTATTAGGAAAATATGGGATTTATATTGATAAATCAATTTATATTGATTTATATTGATAATCCTGAATGGTACTGCTTTTTAAAATACAGTACTGAAGAATTTACTAGAAGAAAGCAGATTTAAAAGCAGATTTACAAGGTGGCCAAGAAGCACAGGAAATGATGTTCAACATCAGTAATTATTAGAGAAATGCAAATCAAAACTACAATGAGGTGTCACCTCGCAGCAGTCAGAATGGCCTTCATCAACAAGTCTACAAATGATCAATGCTGGAAATGGGGTTGGTAGATGCTAACTATTACACTTAGGATGGATAAACAGCAAGCTCTTAATGTATAGTACAGGGAACTATATTCAATATCTTGTGATAAACTGCAATGGAAAAGAATGTATATATGTATATAACTGAGTCATTTTGCTGTACAGCAGAGATTGGAGCAACACTGTAAGTCAACCTCACTTCAATGGAAAAAAAAAGAAAGAAAAATAATGCTGGAGCAGGTGTGAAGTAAAAGAAGCCCTCCTACACTGTTGGTGGGAATATAAATTGGTATAACCACTATAAAGAACAGTATGGAGGTTCCTTAAAAAACTAAAAATAAAACTACTATATGATCCAGCAACCCCACTCCTGGGCATATAGCTGGAGAAAACTAACTAGGAAAGATACATCATCTCAATATTCATAGTGGCACTGTTTACAGTAGCCAAGACATGGAAGCAATCTAAATGTCCATTGATAGATGAATGGATAAAGTAGATGTGGTAAATATACAAAATGGAATACTACTTAGCCATAAAAATAAATGAGATCATGCTATCTGCAACAACATGGATGGACCTAGATATTATCATACAAATGAACTAAATCAGAAAGAGAAATAAAAATATCACATGATATCACATATCTAAATATTAAAAATGATACAAATGAACTTATTTAGAAAACAGAAACATTCTCACAGACTTCAAAAACAAACATGGTTACTAAAGGGGAAAGGTGATGGTGGGGTAAATTAGGAGTTTGGATTAAAATATACACAGTATTATATACAAAATAGGTAATCAATAAAGACCTACTGTATAGCACAGGAAACTACTCAATATTCTATAATAACCTATGTGGGAAAAGAAACTGAAAAAGAATAGATATATGTATATGTATAACTGAATCACTTTGCTGTACACTTGAAACAACATTGTAAATCAACTATATTCTAATATAAAATAAAAATTAAATTTCAAAGTAAATAAAATATAAAAATTAAAGAGAAAATTTAATTAAAACATTTAAAAAATAAAGGCAGACATAAAATATTGTTATGTTTAATAAAATGAATGAAAATCCTCTGAGAACATAATACACATAGGGATAAATCCCCAAAAAGCCAGTCAGTTCAGTCGCTCAGTTGTGTCCAACTCTTTGCAAACCCATGAACACGCCAGGCCTCCCTGTCCATCACCAACACCCGGAGTTCACCCAAACTCATGTCCATCGAGTTAGTGATGTCATCCAGCCATCTCATCCTCTGGTGTCCCCTTTTCCTCCTGCCTCCAATCCCTCCCAGCATCAGAGTCTTTTCCAATGAGCCAACTCTTCGCATGAGGTGGCCAAAGTACTGGAGTTTCAGCTTTAGCATCATTCCTTCCAAAGAACATCCAGGGCTGATCTCCTTTAGAATGGACTGGTTGCATCTCCTTGCAGTCCAAAGGACTCTCAAGAGTCTTCTCCAACACCACAGTTCAAAAGCATCAATTCTTCGGTGCTCAGCTTTCTTCACAGTCCAATACATGACTCACATCCATACATGACTACTGGAAAAACCATAGCCTTGACTAGACAGACCTTTGTTGGCAAAGTAATGTCTCTGCTTTTGAATATGCTATCTAGGCTGGTCATAACTTTCCTTCCAAGGAGTAAGCGTCTTTAATTTCAAAAAAGCCAACAGGGGCTCAAAAAGAGAAAAAAGAGCTGTTTGGCAAGTAAATATATAGTTTTCCATTCTCCTAGATAAGAAATGTTGCTGTATCATTGAAATTTAACCTCTTTCCAGTAATAAAGCTAATGGGAATTAGGGGGGATTTCCCTACTAATTTCCAAAGGAATAAATGCCTAATTTATTTTCCTAAATAACCTGTAATGCAAAATTTACTTTATCTATAAAAGCAGCCAAAATATCAGCCTAGCAGCTGATATGGTACGGGTACAAATATATGGACTCCACTAAATTCACTTTATGCCAAATATTTTGCTAAGTCATATCCGACTCTTTGTAAACTCATGGACTGCAAGGTTTCCCTGTCCTTTACTCTTTCCCAGAATTTGTTCAAACTCTTGTCCATTGAGTCAATGATGCCATCCAAGTAACTCCTCTGTTGCCCCCTTCTCCTCCTGTCCTCAACCTTTCCCAGAATCAGAGTCTTTTCCAATAAGTTGGCCCTTCACATCAAGTAGCCAAAGTATTGGGGCTTCAGCTTCTGCATCAGTCCTTCCAATGAATATTCAGAGTTGATTTCCTTTAGGATTGACTGGTTTGATCTCCTTGCTGTTCAAGGGACTCTCAAGAGTCTTCTCTAGCACCACAGTTTGAAAGTGTCAATTCTTTGGCACTTAGCCTTCTTCATGGTCCAACTCTCACATCTGTACATGACTACTGGATAAACAATAGCTTTGACTATATGATTGTTGGCAAAGTGGCTATGATATTAAAAGATGCTTGTTTCTTGGAAGAAAAGCTACAACAAACCTAAATGGTGTATTAAAAGCAGTGACAACACTTTAAACCCTTAGTGAGAGTTAACAAAGGCAGGGAAGTCAGAAAAAGGATCTGGTTTTAATAGCTACATGGTTTTTTAAAAAGCAAGAATATGAAATATGTCAAAACTTTTTAGGTTATAATTCCATCTATCTAGAAGATGCAAAATTTAACTCAGTACAGAAACAATGATTGCATTCCTTATATCACCCATACAGTGCCTTCTAGTAGCTACAGCCTAAACCTACTTATTCCCATTGAAAACCCTAAATAATTGTAAATAAACTTCATCATAAATCCAACTCTGAAAAAGTGTAATGAATTCAGTTTAATGAAAATGAAATTCTCTCAGTCGTGTTCAACTCTTTGTGACTGCATGGACTATACAGCCCATGGACTTCTCCAGGCCAGAATACTGAAGTGGGTAGCCATTCCCTTCTCCAGGGGATCTTCCCAACCCAGGGATCGAACCCGGGTCTCCCACATTGCAGGAGGATTCTTTACTAGCTGAGCTACCAGGGAAGCCCATCTAGAGGCCCAAGTATTTGTTTTGTTTGCCTTGTTTGTATTTTTTAAAGTTTGAATTAGGTATGTATGTATGTGCTAGTCGCTCAGTCCTGTCCGACACTTTGCGACCCCAAGGACTGTAACCCTCCAGGCTTCTCTGTCCATGGAATTCTCCAGGCAGGAATACTGGAGTGGGTTGCCATTCCCTTCCCCAGGGGGTCTTCCCAACCCAGGGATTGAACCCAGGTCTCTTGCATTGCAGGTAGATTCTTTACCATCTGAGCTACCTGGGAAGCCCTAATGAAAATACAGTTACTCATACTGTGGATTAATTTTGATAGATATCTTCTGGATATGGAATTCTTATTATAAAATACTTACCAGTAATATAAGCTGTAATTGCTATCCAAGTGGGCACCCATGCCAGGTTTCCAAGAGCAGAGTAAATATTGCCAGTTGTAATATATACAATCCATATCCTGAATTTTAGTGTCCAGATTTCCTAAGAAATGAATAAACTGTGAATGCTTGAAAGACATGGTAATGAATCACTTGGGAAATCACTAAGCAATTTTATTTCATTTCCTTTGACCTCTCCACTTCATTTAGCAATCAACATAATCAGGAAAATCCCCAAAGGAAGTTGTTGGAAATCACTTCACTTTAAGTGGAACAGGCAAAATCAAAAACTTTTGAGGGCTCATTTATTGGTACTAGTGTAACCATATGCAGAAGTGCCAAATTAATAATTCTAGGATGCTCTGAGCAGCTGCATAGTTGCATGTATATTCACTGATATGAGCCCAAAACTGGGATCTATATTAACCTAATAAGGGCTATAGTCTATGGGGCCACAAAGACTTGCACTTGACTGAGCAGGCATGCATGAAATAAAATGTAGGTTTTGCCACATATGTTTTCTGATTTAAAGAATTCAAATCCCAGAAAGAAAAGCACCAATACAGTATACTAACACACAGATGTATAGAACGGACTTTTGGACTCTGAGGGAGAGGGAGAGGGTGGGATGATTTGGGAGAATGGCACTGAAACATGTATACTATCATGTAAGAAACAAATTGCCAGTCTATGTTCGATACAGGATACAGGATGCTTGGGGCTGGTGCACGGGGATGATCCAGAGAGATGATATGGGGTGGGAGATGGGAGGGGGGTTCAGGATTGGGAACTCATGTACACTCATGTACCATGGTGGATTCATGTCAGTGTATGGCAAAACCAATACAGTATTGTAAAGTAAAATAAAGTAAAAATAAAAATTTTTTTTAAAAAGAATTCAAAACACCAGTCACCCACTCCTCAGAAGGATTCTATTTTGTGCCACATTCTCAACTATACATATAATCTTCTATATAAGTGTTAAAGAACTTACTTCCCATATAGATTTTTCTAACAGTATTAACTATGAAAAGAGAGCTTTGTTTTAACCTTGTGATGATATCCAATAAGTAGCTTCTGACCATGAACTTTGAACTTCTGATCCATTTGTGCATTGCCTTGGCAGAAGTGTGTGTATCTTTGCTTCAACACCTTTGTTAAGATCAAACGCATCTTTGTAAAGTAGATTCTTCGTGATGATCGTCTGTTTGATAAAAAGATGAGACAAAGTCAAGCTTAGAAACAATAATGGTATCATGAGCCACATTAATAAGACTAAAAAGTCATTAATACTCTGGAGAGTCTTCAATAGCTAAGAAATTCCAGATGATTATCTGATAAAGTGTCCCAGATATATTTTTGGCAGAGTTCAACTTCTGCATATTACTTTATTTGATGAGATCATTTGAATCTTAACACCTCATTCAAAATAAATTCTGGAAGACAAAAAAGGCTCTGTGGCAGGAACTTGAGCTATAACCAACTTGAAATCAAGGGATAATTTTCATGTACCATATGCCTATTACATGACAATTTATCACCTTTCAAAAATCATATGAAATAGGAATCATATACGATCTTGGTGGTAACTGGAGGAAGCCAGACAAAGTGTGACCATATGAAGGACTAAAATCATATATCATTTTTCCTTCTATTCCTGATACCTAGCTAGCGAAGTAGCTGGCAGAAAAAAGTTGCTCAATGAATGTTTGATTTTAATCGTTCTTTGAAACTACCTAGCTGGATTAAGAAGATAACAGAATTCCTTGTACAATCAAAATATTTGAAAGAACATGCTTGTTGACTATGTAAATAGTTAGTAATTCAATAAACTTTCACTGAGCACTTACTACAATATATGCAAAGAACCATGCTGTGTTCTGTAGGGTGAGTACAAAGATAAAGCTCACATCATCTGGTAGCATATGTAAGACCCATACACAGGATTTAAGTAACTCTGAAATATGGTAAAATGTATAAGTACTCTATAAGTCCATATTCCATGAGATCAGATTTTCCTTTCCTGTACTTCCAATGGTAGTCTTAATAGTGGGTGGGATGAAAACAGATATTGCAGGATGTACAGGAGACAGCAGCAGGCATGCAACTTATATCTTAATAATAGCTATTGAGATACAAGAGATATTGAGAAACAAGAGCAGACACTGACATCAGGAATCACAAGAAAACTAATAAGCACTCTAGTATCTTAAGTGCATGCTTTACTTACCCTCCAGTTTTCACTATCAACATTTCGATATTTTAATTCATATTCTACAGTGCATTTGTTAAAATTATCCAGAGACACTGGAGGTTGCCATTGCAAATAGAGATAACCTAAATATCCAGGGTCCACTATTTCAAAATCCTGAGGAGGATTAACTGAAATAAAATCAATAGAATATTTTAATTTTTATCCTGTATTTTATGACAAAGATTTCTAAATCTAGATTAGTTTCATATGTCCATCAACTGATGAATGAAAAAAAATAAACTATGATATATTCATAAAATGGAATATTATCCAGCCATAAGAAAGAATAAAATACTGATATATGCTAGAACATGAATGAACCTTGAAAACCTTACTCTAAGTGAAAGAAGCCCACATATTGCATGATTTTATTTATGTGAGATATTGAAATAGGTAAATTCATAGAGACAGAAAATCAATTAGTGGTTGCCAGGTGCTGGAAGGAGGGGCAAATGAGATGTAACTACTGAATGGATATGAAGTTTCTTTTGGGGGTGATATAACTATTCTGGAATTTTATAATTGTGGCTGTTATACAACTTTGTGAATATACTAAAAACAACTATACATTATACTTTAAAATAATAAGTTTTATGTCTTGTGAATTAAATTTCAGAAAAGCTGTTTTTAAAAATCTAGATTACTATTACATAGTTGTCCCTTATTTAAGAAATTGCATATGTAAATGTGACTTAGCCTATCTAGGTATTGTTTTCATAGAAATAAGAAATTCAACATGGAGTTATCTCTGCAGTCATATAGACCACAATTTGGACTTGGGTAGGAACATTTTATTACATAAATCTCTCTCATAGCAAGAATCAGTCAGTATTAATCTAGTGTTTACTATATGTATAACATCATAACATACATGGCACACACACACAAAGGGACAGAAAATATAAAATATGACTACTCTGGCTTAGTGCCTTAAGAATTAGGAGAACAGGCAGATTTTGTTGGTCCATTCAAGATAATTGAATCCTCTGGTTAACTACAGCTCAGAGCTATTTGTAGAATATGCAAACCTGAGCCATTCTTTGGAAGGACTCAAAAAAAGGTGACAGGCAGCTGAGTGACATGAAACAGCATCTTTTATTTCAAGGGAGAGGACAGCAGGAGGCAATGGCTCCTTCATCTGGTGATTTAGAAAGCAATAAAAATTAACAAACTATTCTATAAATGTACTAAGTGTTAGTCACTCAGTCATGTCCAACTCTTTGCAACTCCACGGACTGTAGTCCGCTAGGCTCCTCTATCCACGGAATTCTTGAGGCAAGAATACTGGAGTGGGCAGCCACGCCCTTCTACAGGGGACGTTCTGGACCCAGGGATCAAACCTGGGCCTCCTACATTGTAGGCAGATTCTGTACTGTCTGAACTACAAGGGAAGTCCCATAAACTTACTAAACCTACTAGCAGATCTAGTACTTAGTACTGCCCTCATGTTGCCTTTCTGCTAATAATTTGTTCTCATTTCTGCTCCGCTTTTCATTTTAATACTTTACTTCATATTACTTATTGAGGTAAGTAAAAGAATCAACAGAAATAAATGATGCCACAAATAATGATTTGAAATGAGAGCCCCATGAACCAAATAAAGAAGGTATCTGTTGAAGATGAAATGACAATCCTATTGTTTCAACTCATGATTAGAAATTTTTGTTAAATACATTCTTCTAATTACCTTCTGCAATGAAAAGTTCATTAGACATGACTTAATAATTGTGCAATTATTTTTAAAATTCATTTTAAACTTATGTATTTTTAAAACTTATTTAATTGTCTTAAAAATTAAGGTAGCTATGGTTTTTCCAGTAGTCATGTATGGATGTGAGAGTTGGACTATAAAGAAAGCTGAGTGCCAAAGAATTGATGCTTTGGAACTGTGGTGTTGGAGAAGACTCTTGAGAGTCCCTTGGACTGCAAGGAGATCCAACCAATCCATCCTAAAGGAAATCAGTCCTGAATATTCATTGGAAGGACTGATGCTGAAGCTGAAACTCCAATACTTTGGCCACCTGATGCAAAGAACTGACTCATTGGAAAAGACCCTGATGCTGGGAAAGATTGAAAGTGGGAGGAAAAGGGGACGACAGAGGATGAGATGGTTGGATGGCATCAACGTCAATGGACATGAGTCTGAGCAAGCTCCAGGAGTTGGTGATGGACAGGGAAGCCTGGTGTGCTGCAGTCCATGGGGTCTCAAAGAATCAGACACAACTGAGCGACTGAACTGAACTGAGTAATTAAGGAATGTTTTCAGTTAATTGGGTACCAGACAATGAAGTTTTGGGTAAATAGCCTCTTTTTTAGAAAAGATTATGAAAATTAGGGCAGAAATAAATGCAAAAGAAACAAGAGCTTATAGCAAAAATCAACAAAGCCAAAAGCTGGTTCTTTGAGAGGATAAATAAAATTGACAAACCATTAGCCAGACTCAACAAGAAACAAAGGGAGAAAAATCAAATCAATAAAATTAGAAATGAAACTGGAGAGATCACAACAGACAGCACAAAAATACAAAGGATCACAAGAGACTACTATCAGCAATTATATGCCAATAAAATGGACAACATGGAAGAAATGGACAAATTCTTAGAAAAATATAACTTTCCAAAACTGAACCAGGAAGAAATAGAAAATTTTAACAGACCCATCACAAGCACAGAAATTGAAACTGTAATCAGAAATTTTCCAGCAAACAAAAGCCCAGGTCTAGACGGCTTCACAGCTGAATTCTACCAAAAATTTAGAGAAGAGCTAACATCTATCCTATTCAAACTCTTCCAGAAAATTGCAGAGGAAGGTAAACTTCCAAACTCATTCTATGAGGCTACCATCACCCTAATACCAAAACCTGCCAAAGATGCCACAAAAAATAAAACTACAGGCCAATATCACTGATGAACATAGATGAAAAAATCCTTAACAAAAGTCTAGCAATCAGAATCCAACAACACATTAAAAAGATCGTACAACATGACCAAGTGGGCTTTATCCCAGGGATGCAAGGATTCTTCAATATCCACAAATCAATCCATGTAATAGACCACATTAATAAACTGAAAAATAAAAGCCATATGACTATCTCAATAGATGCAGAGAAAGCCTTTGACAAAATTCAACATCCATTTATGATTAAAAAAATACCCTCCAGAAAGCAGGAATAGAAGAACATACCTCAACATAATAAAAGCCACATATGACAAACCCACAACAAAAATTATCCTAAGTGGTGAAAATTTGAAAGCATTTCCCCTAAAGGCAGGAACAAGACAAGGGTGCCCAATTTCACCATTACTATTCAACATAATTTTGGAAGTTTTGGCCACAGCAATCAGAGCAGAAAAAGAACTAAAAGGAATCCAAATTGGAAAAGAAGAAGTAAAACTCTCACTGTTTGCAGATGACATGATCCTCTACATAGAAAACCCTAAAGACTCCACCAGAAAATTACTAGAGCTAATCAATGAATACAGTAAATTTGCAGGATATAAAATCAACACACAGAAATCCCTTGCATTCCTATACACTAATAATGAGAAAATTAAAAGAGAAATTAAGGAAACAATTTCATTCACCATTGCAATGAAAAGAATAAAATACTTAGGAATATATCTATCTAAAGAAACTAAAGACCTATATATAGAAAACTATAAAACACTGGTGAAAGAAATCAAAGAGGACACTAATAGATGGAGAAATATACCATGTTCATGGATCAGAAGAATCAATAGAGTGAAAATGAGAATACTACGCAAAGTAATCTACAGATTCAAAGCAATCCCTATCAAGCTACCAACGGTATTTTTCACAGAGCTAGAACAAACAATTTCACAATTTGTATGGAAATACAAAAAACCTCGAATAGCCAAAACAACCTTGAGAAAGAAGAATGGAACTGGAGGAGTCAACCTGCCTGACCTCAGGCTCTATTACAAAGCCACAGTCATCAAGACAGTATGGTAGTGGCACAAACACAGAAATATAGATCAATAGAACAAAATAGAAAGCCCAGAGATAAATCCACGCACCTATGGACACCTTATCTTCCACAAAGGAGGCAAGAATATACAATGGAGAAAAGACAATCTCTTTAACAAGTGGTGCTTGGAAAAACTTGTCAACCACTTGTAAAAGAATGAAACTAGAACACTTCCTAACACCATACACAAAAATAAACTCAAAATGGATTAAAGATCTAAATGTAATACCAGAAACTGTACAACTCCTAGAGGAAAACATAGGCAAAACACTCTTCAACATAAATCACAGCAGGATCCTCTATGACCCACCTCCCAGAATATTGGAAGGAAAAGCAAAAATAAACAAATGGGACCTAATTAAAATTAAAAGCTTCTGCACAACAAAGGAAACTCTAAGCAAGGTGAAAAGACAGCCTTCAGAATGGGAGAAAATAATAGCAAATGAAGCAACTGACAAAGAACTAATCTCAAAAATATACAAGCAACTCCTTCAGCTCAATTCCAGAAAAATAAACGACCCAATCAAAAAAATGGGCCAAAGAACTAAGCAGACATTTTCTCCAAAGAAGACACACAGATGGCTAGCAAACACATGAAAAGATGCTCAACATCCCTCATTATCAGAGAAATGCAAATCAAAACCACAATGAGGTACCATTTCATGCCAGTCAGAATGGCTGCGATCCAAAAGTCTACAAGCAATAAATGCTGGAGAAGGTGTGGAGAAAAGGGAACCCTCTTACACCATTGGTGGGAATGCAAACTAGTACAGCCACTATGGAGAACACTGTGGAGATTACTTAAAAAATTGGAAATAGAACTGCCTTATGACCCACCAATCGCACTGCTGGGCATACACACCAAGGAAACCAAAAGTGAAAGAGACACATGTACCCCAATGTTCATCGCAGCACTGTTTATAATAGCCAGGACATGGAAGCAACCTAGATGTCCATCAGCAGATGAATGGATAAGAAAGCTGTGGTACATATACACAATGGAGTATTACTCAGCCATTAAAAAGAATACATTTGAATGAGTTCTAATGAGGTGGATGAAACTGGAGCCGATTATACAGAGTGAAGTAAGCCAGAAAGAAAAACACCAATACAGTATACTAACACATATATATGGAATTTAGAAAGATGGTAAGATAACCCTGTATGCGAGACAGCAAAAGAGACACAGATGTATAGAACAGTGTTTTGGACTCTGTGGGAGAGGAAGAGGGTGGGATGATTTGGGAGAATGGCATTGAAACATGTATAATATCATATACGAAACGAATCGCCAGTCCAGGTTCGATGCATGATACTGGATGCTTGGGGCTGGTGCACTGGGATGCCTCAGAGGGATGGTACAGGGAGGGAAGTGGGAGGGGGGTTCAGGATGGGGAACATGTGTATACCCATGGCAGATTCATGTTGATATATGGCAAAACCAATATAATATTGTAAAGTAATTGGCCTCCAATTAAAATAAATAAATTTAAATTAAAAAAATAAAGTCAATAACCAAAAAAGAAAAAATGAAAAGATTATATGAAAACGTATAGAAAGTATATTTTAGTTTGGCATTTATCCCATAAAACGTTATCATCAGTTATGTTACACATGAGGCTGACTAGTAAGAACGTATCTTTTGTGTATGGGCTCCCTGAAATATTTCCAATAATAATTTATCTATTTATGCACTTTCATATGGTAGGTTGACAAGGCAGTTAATATCTCTGATTTTAAGACTACTCCATTCTTGGTTTACCTTTTATCTCAGCATTTGAAGACAAAGTAGAGCCAAAAGCTGTGCAAATAAGAAGGGTATATAGACATCTGATATCCAAATGAATGAAAGCCATTTCTCTAAGATTTAATACCTTGAAATTTCCACTCTAAGAAGGAAAAAGATAAAATTTTAACATTATCATACTTCAATATGGATTAAATGTGATTAAAAATACAGTTGGGAACTCTTTGTGGGCTTTCCACCAAGAACTGGGAAAACTGTGCCCCGTAGAACCATTTAAACAGAAAAAACATAAATCAAGCTTGGAACCAAAATAATTGGAAAAGAAGATTTTTGTCTCATCCTTCATATGAAAGCAAAAACAAGGCAACACAAACATATCCCTTCAACCCCCGGCTTTGACACACACACACACACACACACACACACACACATTATACATCACATGCTATGACCAAGATATAATGACGTCAAATAGCCTTCAGCCTGAAGATTGAACCAGACCCACCTGAGAGTTCTTATTTATTTGTGGGGGGAATTATATCATTAGTCTCCATAGTGATATTCTCCACTAGCCACCAAGACACACTAATACATAACACACACTCTTTTCTGAGACAAAAAGTATTTGAAAGTTATCTGAATATTGATAAAATCTAAGAATCAATAGCAAATATACCAAAGCCTCAGATAACTCAGAACTTTGTTTCATTTCTTCATAAACATTAAATCCTCATCATCTACTCTCCTATGTGTTCTACTCTTCCCTGTATTTCTTATATCAGTAAATGGCACCATAATCTTCCCAATTGTCCAAACCAGAAACCTGAGGTTTTTGAATCCCTCCCTCTCCCATCCAATTTCTCCATTATCACTACACCTTCCTAAGCTGAGGATCTCATCATCAGGGATCTCCTTATCCAGTCTTTCCTGCCTCCAAACCATTTCACATCACATACAGTAAGGACAAATCTGAATTTATCACCTCTCTTAAAACAGCAATTCACTGACACAGAATAAAATTTAATAATTTTTTTTTCCACAGAAGAATACTGGTTTTATGATCAAAACTAAAAGGATTCATGTCTCCACACATCTATTCAATCAAAAAATACTCTCCTTTCCATGAAAAGGCATTACTTCCAGTTCTACACTTCTCTTTCAGTCAATATTCTTAAAACCAACAATTTCACAGGAAGGATTAAAAGTCAATTACCCCAACAGTCAGAGACTGCCTTTCTTTTCTCCTACTTAATTATGCAGGACAGACCCTTTTCCCTGCCCCAGCCTCTCAATCTTACCTGCTCCAGTTGTAATGTTCTCATGTTGCTAGGCTTCAATTATTACATAATGGAATCTTGGAATCAGACTGTTAGAGCCAGCAAGTATATTGGAGGCAATGCTAGTCCAATCCTCCTTTATATATTGGGAAGTAAAACTCAGACTTGCCCAAGATTACACAGTAAGTTAGTAAATTAGTAACAAAGCTGGAAGTAGAACAGAGATGTGATTCCCAATCTAGTGCCCTCCCACCCTAATATGCTGGATCCCACATGTTTAGCTCAGTATTATGAAAGCTTTTCCCTTGGGACTCCAGCATTTAATTCTTCCTTAAGTTAGCTAGCCAGGATGAAGCAACACCATGCTATTTCTTATTCTATGTCTCATACAATTGTAAGGGGATGCCATTTCTCTTACTGAGGTCCAATGAATCTCTCTACACAATTCCTTCCTCCCCATCACCAGCCCATTGCTGCCTTCTAAGGCATGTGTAAGTAATAAGTGGGTTTGGTGAACAGAAGGCCACATTTCTGCCATAGAGATGCTCTTACAGATTGAGATTAAAAAGACTGGTTACTTTTGGATCCAAGGAAATAGGTCTGACAAACAAATTATTTCATATTACCTATAAGGATGAAGACAATCATGCTTGCCCTACTATCAATCTGTCCTTAAATATTTTTTTAGCCCCTGGTCATGTACAGCATAAAAGCTAAATAAAGAGTTAAAAATAACTTGCTTCTATTCTATTTATAGGGTATTGAAATTAAACTCAGACCATCAAATAGCATTTCCTGGATCAGTTAAACACATTTAAGCAAAAATAGGAAATAGGCTAGCTGGCTTCCTGAATCAATTATCTAGAAACCCACAAAAGGAATTCCTAAATAACACTTAGTGTCCCACCTAGACTTTCTTACCCAAGTGAACGTGAAGACAATTCTTTCCTCAGCTTCTGGGTTACAAGACTGTCACTAATGCAATGAGGGGAGATATATATATATATATATATATATATATATATATATATATAAAGTGAAAGTGATGTCACTGAGTCATGTCCGACTCTTTGCGACCCCATGTACTGTAGCCTACCACGCTCCTCCGTCCATGGGATTTTCCAGGCAAGAGTACTGGAGTGAGTTGCCATTTCCTTCTCCAAGTTAGCAGAAGGACAGAGTTTTTCACAAGGGATCTGAAGGCAAATGAAAGATGGGGGATAGAAATGCAGAGATACAAAATTTGAAACAGTTTCAGATATACTCCCCACTCCCAGCCCACAGTTAACAATCACTTATCTGGTCATTTTATTTTTTAAAATGAGGAAATACCCAAAGAGGAAAGTGAGTCATCCTAGCTTACACAACTTACTGGGAGCAGAGCTAGGACTGAAAAACAGCTCTCTTGAGCCCTTTCTGCTGACTAAATAAATTTTCTTGTTATAAGGAGTCTATCCTGCACCTATCTTTCCAGAAGTCTCCCTGCAACCTTCCTCAACCTACAGTTGCCACCCAAACCATCAACCCCACCACACAGTTTTATCATCATGACATTTTTAGCAGAGTAATAATTCAACAAACTTTGATTGTGCTTTTTTTTTTTTTTTTTTTTGCGAAATACTATTCCAGGTAAATCTTGTCTGAAGAGGCAAGGTGCAAGTGATGAATCATAGCATCTATCATAATGATAAAATTATCTCCTACTATTGATTCAGCATTTCAGGCACTGGCCTGTGCTAAGCCCTTTATATGTAGAATCTCATTTAATACTCAGTCAGCCTTGGATGTATGCATTATTTTTATTCCCATGTTAAAAACCAGAAACTGAGAAGAGACGAAATTAAACAACTTCCTACAAGTTACTACAGGCCATAAATGGTGAAGATTGGATTTGAACCTAGAAAGCCTAGTGTCAGACTCCTTGATAACCACTACATTAGAGAGTTTCCAGACCTAAGATCAATGTGGCAAACAACTTCTTGTTTCTGTCCACCCAGTTTTACACAACACTGTTGCTCAGACAGTTTTCCACTAAGAATCATCTTTGGGAAGGCAAGCCTAAAGCTAGTTCCTGGTTTCAGCCTCCCTTCCCCACCTCTTGAAAGCCATGCTAGATAAACTCTTTGTTCTAAGTGATGGCTGGGACAATTCTTGCATTACTGGAGAAACTCCAGGTACTTACCAATAACATTGTTTCTCAAGAAATGGATTATCATAAGTAATTATCATAGCCCCCCCTTTTCCCCCTTTCCAACTTAGAGACATTTATTGAATCTCTAATACTTTCCTTCCTGTCTGACAATCAAGCACACTGTTCTGAAACAGCCAGGGGGGGCAGGACACAGATTCTACAAGTCACAAGATAGGGGAGATTAAAGGGGGGCTAAAAGCCACCTAAAGCAAATATAGAATCACAGCACAGTATTGTAAAAGCTGACAGGACTGACTAATTTTTGAATAAACCAATAGATATATAGCCAAGGAGCTTGTTATAATACAAACAAAGTAATACAAATATCAAGATGGATTTCAGCCCTGCCTCAACCACTAATGTGCTTTCAGTTCAGTTCAGTCACTCAGTAGTGTCCGATTCTTTGTGACTCCATGAATTGCAGCATGCCAGGCCTCCCTGTCCATCACCAACTCCCTGAGTTCACTCAAATTCATGTCCATCGAGTCCGTGATGCCATCTAGCCATCTCATCCTCTGTCATCCCCTTCTCCTCCTGCCCCCAATCCCTCCCAGCATCAGAGTCTTTTCCAATGAGTCAACTCTTTGCATGAGGTGGCCAAAGTACTGGAGTTTCAGCTTCAGCATCAGTCCTTCCAAAGAACACCCAGGACTGATCTCCTTCAGAATGGACTGGGTGGATCTCCCTGCAGTCCAAGGGACTCTCAAGAGTCTTCTCCAGCACCACAGTTCAAAAGCATCAATTCTTCAGTGTTCAGCTTTCTTCACTGTCCAATTTTCACATCCATACATGACCACTGAAAAAAACCATAGCTTTGACTAGACGGACTTTTGTTGGCAAAGTAATATCTCTGCTTTTGAATATGCTATCTAGGTTGGTCATGACTTTCCTTCCAAGGAGTACACGTTTTTTAATTTCATGGCTGCAATCACCATCTGCAGTGATTTTGGAACCCCAAAAAATAAAGTCTGACACTGTTTCCACTGTTTCTCCATCTATTTCCCATGAAGTGATGGGACCGGATGCCATGATCTTCGTCTTCTGAATGTTGAGCTTTAAGCCAACTTTTTCACTCTCCTCTTTCACTTTGATCAAGAGGCTTTTAGTTCCTCTTCACTTTCTGCCATAAGGGTGGTATCATCTGCATATCTAAGGTTATTGATATTTCTCCTGGCAATCTTGATTCCAGCTTGTGCTTCTTCCAGCCCAGCATTTCTCATGATGTACTCTGCATATAAGTTAAATAAGCAGGGTGACAATATACAGCCTTGATGTACTCCTTTTCCTATTTGGAACCAGTGTGTTGTTCCATGTCCCATTCTAACTGTTGCTTTCTGAACTGCATACAGATTTCTTAGGAGGCAAGTAAGGTGGTCTGGTATTCCCATCTCTTTAAGAAATTTTCCACAGTTTGTTGTGATCCACACAGTCAAAGGCTTTGGCATAGTCAATAAAACAGAAATAAATGTTTGTCTAGAACTCTCTTCCTTTTTCCATGATCCAGCAGATGTTGGCAATTTGATCTCTGGTTCCTCTGCCTTTTCTAAAACCAGCTTGAACATCTGGAAGTTCACGATTCACGTATTGTTGAAGGCTGGCTTGGAGAATTTTGAGCATTACTTTACTAGTGTGAGAGATGAGTGCAATTGTGTGGTAGTTTGAGCATTCTTTGGCATTGCCTTTCTCTGAGATTCAAATGAAAACTGATCTTTTCCAGACAGAATGATCTCTGTTCGTTTCCAAGGCAAACCATTCAATATCACAGTAATCCAAGTCTATGCCCCAACCAGTAATGCTGAAGAAACTGAAGTTGAACGGTTCTATGAAGACCTACAAGACCTTTTAGAACTAACACTCAAAAAAGATGTCCTTTGCATTATAGGGGACTGGAATGCAAAAGTAGGAAGTCAAGAAACACCTGGAGTAACAGGCAAATTTGGCCTTGGAATGCGGAATGAAGCAGGGCAAAGACTAACAGAGTTTTGCCAAGAGAACGCACTGGTGATAGCAAACACCCTCTTCCAACAACACAAGAGAAGATTCTACACATGGACATCACCAGATGGTCAACATCAAAATCAGATTGATTATATTCTTTGCAGCCAAAGATGGAGAAGTTCTATACAGTCAGCATAAACAAGACCAGGAGCTGACTGTGGCTCAGATCATGAACTTCTTATTGCCAAATTCAGACTTAAATTGAAGAAAGTAGGGATAACCACTAGACCATTCAGAAATTATCTAAATCAAATTCCTTATGATTATACAGTGGAAGTGAAAAATAGATTTAAGGGCCTATATCTGATAGATAGAGTGCCTGATGAACTATGGACGGAGGTTCGTGACATTGTATAGGAGACAGGGATCACAACCATCCCCATGGAATAGAAAAAAAGAAAAATGGCTATCTGGGAAGGCCTTACAAATAGCTGTGAAAAGAAGAGAAGCAAAAAGCAAAGGAGAAAATGAAAGATACAAGCATCTGAATGCAGAGTTCCAAAGAATAGCAAGAAGAGATAAGAAAGCCTTCCTCAGCAATCAATGCAAAGAAATAGAGGAAAAAAACAGAATGGGAAAGACTAGAGATCTCTTCAAGAAAATTAGAGATACCAAGGGAACATTTCATGCAAAGACAGGCTCGATAAAAAACAGAAATTGTATGGACCTAACAGAAGCAGAAGATATTAAGAAGATGTGGCAAGAATACACAGAAGTGTACAAAAAAAGATCTTCACAACCCAGATAATCATGATGGTATGATCACTCACCTAGAGCCAGATATCCTGGAATGTGAAGTCAAGTGGGCCTTAGAAAGCATCACTACGAACAAAGCTAGTGGAGGTGATGGAATTCCAGTTGAGCTATTTCAAATCCTGAAAGATAATGCTGTGAAAGTGCTGCACTCAATATGCCAGCAAATTTGGAAAAATAGTTCACTTAGAGGTAAATTATAACTCAATTTCCATCTGTAATGTGGAGGTAATTACACCAGCCTGGCAGTTTTGTGTTTAAGATTAAATGAAATAATGTATGTGAAAGAGAATAGTAAATTGCTCTATATATTTGCAAGGGGTTTACTTCTGAGCATCTTATTACTCAGAAAAAACTTGAAAAGAACTTACTCCAAATCCACACATTTCCTCCTACTACTTCAGCAAAATCTACTTCTGCACAGTTGATAATAAAAGGCACTTATTGTTAACCTCTAACTTTTATCATCCTTTTTGACCCATTAGCTACCTTTATTGGTTTTTGTCTTAGTAATAACAATTTATTGCATTTGTTAAATATTTTATAGTTTAAAAAAATATATTGAATTATTTTAACAATCTGTAGGTATAAAAGTTTGTATTACATATCTACAATCATTAAGACTGGGGTTTAGAGAAGTAATGTGACTTGAAAAAGTTCCCACTGCTTGCAAAATCCACACTGAAATGAAAGGTAAAAGAAGCAAGGAACAGAAATATGTTGTAAGGCTAATAATGCAATCACTTACATAGTATGGTTTTGTAGCAAAGTTTCTTCTCTACCTTGACAAAGAAGAAAAAAAGATTCTTCCAAAGTATCTGAAATGGCCACAGGTTCTTTAAAAAGGCAATTACTAAGTTACAAAGACAAATATTATCTATCAAAAATGATGAATGAAGTTTTGCAATGTCACTAATGTGGCTTATAAAAACCACCTAAAGGGAAGTATGGCCGTGTTATTTCTATTGCCGTTTAGAAAAAAAAAAAAATCAGTGTTATGAAATTTGATACTTTCTGTTCACATTATTTAAAATATTTAAAAATATCAGTCAAAGCAATTGGAGTAGGGTTAGGAGAACAAGAAAATGGGAAAAATAGAAGAGAACTAATGCTTGAGTAGTGTGTTAGTCACTCAGTCATGTATGACTCTTTTCAACCCCATGGACTGAAGTTCACCAGATTCATTTATCCATGGAATTCTCCAGGTAAGAATACTGGAATGGGTTGCCATTTCCTTCTCCAAGGGAATTTCTCAACACAGGGATTGAACTCGGATCTCCCGAATTATAGGCAGATTCTTTACCATCTGAGTTACCAGAAATGGAAAAGTAGACTTGATACAGGAAAAGCTTTACCAAAGTCCAAGCTCTTTTTCAACTTGTCCAAAAGAATCTGGGTAAGGAACACAGGAAACCAAGGAAAAATACACACACACACACACACAAACTCACACTGAGACTGAGGAACAAAGAGAATAGAGAAGCAGTATATTCAGGGCAGATGCAAAGGGTGTAGGCATCCTCCTGAGTGAGGAATACCCACATGGTGTTGATACCCTCCTTTTAATCTCATTTTCAGCTCTGTGAAGGGTAGGGGTCTTTTTGATGAGGGGTGGAGTATTTATTGAAGGGAAGGTTGAGGTTTGGCCCAGACTGCACCAGGTAGCAGGTAGCACCAGGTAGCAGGTAGCACCAGCTTCCAGTCCTGTGCATTTGTCTCCTAAAGCCACTGTGTGTGGCTCTTTAAGAACTGTTTTCCTTAAAATTTCCCTTACTAGTTGGGCACCACATGTGAAAATTCCTAAAGGGTCATCAGCAACCTGTGATTTTTTATTTGCACATGCTCCATGCTTTTCAAGGTCAGAGTTTCTTGCTCAGATGCTACAAAGGGTTCATTCTAGATGCCATTCTTCTCTGCATCATGGTCTCATTAAGTGCAAAACAAGGAGGTGGCTTTGCCTTCTGCCTAATGCCTATACATGAGGAGCCTGTCCTTGTGCTGGCCTGTCTTTCCTGCCTCAAGGTGATTGCAAAGGCTTAAATGTTGTCTTTGGGTGAAGTGATAAATTTATATGGTCTTACATGAGAAGACATTAGATCTGAGCTCTAGCATCAACGTTAGCAGGGGATTTAGAAAATGATAATAATAGGGACTATAGTTTCTTAAGCTCTTACCAGGTGTCAAGCTCTGTTACAGATATTTGATATGGATTAACTCATTTAAGTCTCACAAATGTTGCTTGTTACTATTATTATTACAATATCCCAATATTACAAATGAGTTGTTTGAGGCTCAGAAAGGTTAAGTAAATTATTCAAGGTCATACAATTTAAGCAAAAATTATGTCCAAATCTAATTCTAAAGACTATGTTCCTTTTAACATATAATAAGTGTCTTTCCATCTCACTTTAGTGAAACTCAATTTCCTGTCATAGGAATTATCCCTAGGATATCATTCTGTTTCATCAGTTAATCTGGTGTGAATCCATCCATGGTTTCAGGATGTGACTCAAAAGTGCCAGCTCCCTGAATAAGCAATCTTGTTTAAAGGAGACCATCCAACATGTACAAATAGTTATTCATAGTTTCTGGAGTATAGCCATGACTCAGCATCATAATCAGCACCTCTGGAACCTGCCAGATCCTGAGGCCCAGCAACATTTTTAGATGAATGCATAGCTCAATAATAGTATAATCAGTCTATGAACTCCTGATGAGTCAATTCTGATTTAGATAATAAGTGGCAATTATTATTTCCTGCAGTGGAGTAAATTTTAAAGAATGCTGAAGATGACTTTGTGTACTTTCAAATATAAAAGGACTTTTAATCAGACAGATTTGTCATGCTTGCCTTTAGTCAACTGTCATTTCCCACAAAAATGCAAAAAAAGGCACATGATGAATAATGAAAGTCACTGCAGATGAATAAAGGACAGGCAGGATCTCCTTTTAACAAATACCACTTTAGCATCCAGTTATACATAACATGATTATATTTGTGTCCCTGTCAGTATTACATACTAACATTGTTTCTTGACATTTATGAAATATGTTCAATAAATCTTGTAAAACATAAGTAGTCATCTTATTCCCTAATTCTTTTTATAGATGGTTTCCTGTATAACATCTTGAGTTCATCCAATTGACAAGTTTCCTGAAGTACTATCAAAGCTACAGAATTAGGTTTTAAGCTATTCAGTTCAGTCGCTCAGTCATGTCCGACTCTTTGCGACCCCATGAATCACAGCACGCCAGGCATCCCTGTCCATCACCAACTCCTGGAGTTCACTCAGATTCACGTCCGTCGAGTCAGTGATGCCATCCAGCCATCTCATCCTCTGTCGTCCTCTTTTCCTCCTGCCCCCAATCACTCCCAGCATGAGTCTTTTCCAATGAGTCAACTGTACACCATGGCAACTGACAGGTTTATAGTGTTAATTCATGAAGCAGCTTACATATTTCAGAATCTGTTCCTAGTCTGGGCAGATCAGAGCCTTTTACTTTATAATTCCATCCAATAAACCAACAACAGGCTTTTACAACCCTTTAAAAAATCTTCCAGGTCATCAATTTCTTAAAATAGGTAAAATTCTTATTATTAAATACACCTTACATTCTATTCAAATTAAGTCACAGCTGAAGAGCAATGCAGTATCTTGAAAGGCATCACTGCTCTGGAACTAGCAAAACAATCTCTTTTGGTTGTTTAACACCCTTCTTCTACACCCTTCTTCTCACCCCCAAATGTTCCCAAATACTAGTGTGAACAAACACTGTGTACCCAAAACATTCACTTCCAGTAACAACTTTGGAATAACAACTTTAAAAGTCATTCCTTAAAAAACGTGAAATAGAACTGCCATACAAGCCAGCAATCCCACTGTTGGGCATACACACCGAGGAAACCAGAATTGAAAGAGACATGCAATAAGCAATCTTGTTTAAAGGAGACCATCCAACATGTACAAATAGTTATTCATAGTCAAACTATATCATAGTTTCAATGATCACTGCAGCACTGTTTACAATAGCTAGGACATAGAATCAACATAGATGTCCATCAGCAGATGAATGGATAAGAAAGTTGTGATAGATATACACAATGGAATATTACTCAGCTATTAAAAAAACACATTTGAGTAATGTCTAATGAGGTTGATGAAACTGGAGCCTATTATACAGAGTAAAGTAAGCCAGAAAGAGAAACACCAATACAGTATATTAATGCATATATATGGAATTTAGAAAGATGGTAACAATGATCCTATATGCAAGGCAGCAAAAGAGACACAGATGTAAAGAACAGACTTTTGGACTATGTGGGAGAAGGCAAGCGTAGGATGATATGAGAGAATAGCATTGAAACGTGCATATTACCATATGTAAAATAGATGATGACCAAGGCAAATTTGTTGTATGAAGCAGGGAACCCAAACCTGGTGGGATGGGGTGGGGAGGGAGGAGGGTGGAGGGTTCAGGATGGGTGGGACACATGTACAGCTATGGCTGATTCATGTCAATGTATGGCAAAACCCACCACAATATTGTAAATAGCCTTCAATTAAAATAAATAAATTAATTTTTAAAAATGCACAGAGAAAAGAGGAAAGGAAAGGAATAAACTACAAGCAATTATGTAAGTGGGAAAAAAAGTTTATTTGTCCCTACCTTTATCCTACTTGGTCTTCAGAAACAAAAGGAAATTATATTTGAAAGAAGATAGTACCCATAGCCTCAGTTTATCTCCACAATTTTTCATAAACGGTATGTGGCATTAGATAAAAAGTTATTAGGGATGCAAAAAAAGAAAAATGATCATAATCCCGGTCTCCTCTCCATAGTGATCATGGAGTTGAGCCACCTAGTTCTCCCATCTAGAATATTTATTGTATAGGGAACAGAGCTGACTAACAATTAGCCACACCTTTGGAGCCACTAAGTTGATCACTTTCCCCAGGCTGTTGCCAGCAACAACTGAGGATGGCAGGGCTATTGGAAGTGGGGCATTTCTCCCGGATGCACAAGCCAACTCTTACACCCAAACTCTTTTCAACTCCAGAATTGATGGATGAACAAAACATTTCTGAGCACAAAACAAAAACATAACCCAGTTCATCTTCCAGTGTTTTGTGACAAAGAACTGATCATCCCAATTTGCTAAAGAATGTGTGACAATATTCTTTATTCTTTTATTTATTAATTTCCTTGTTTTTGTGCACCAAACTTGATACTGTTTGTAGGTGGACAAATACTACAGACAGGCATGATACAAATGTGATTGGAAGGAAATTAAAAATGTAGACATTTAGGGCGGTCCTAAGATGGCAGGGGAATAGGACAGGGAGACCACTTTCGTACCCACAAATTCATTGAAAGACTATTTGAATGCTGAGCAACTTTCACAAAACAACTTCTGAACACTGGCAGAGGACACCAGGCACCCAGAAAGGCAGCCCATTGTCTTTGAAAGGAGGTAGGACAAAATATAAAAGATAAAAAGAGAGGCAAAAGAGTTAGGGACAGAGACCCATACCAGGGAGGGAGTTGTAAAAGAGGAGACGTTTCCAAACACCAGGAAACCCTCTCACTGTGGGTGGGGGGAGGGTCTGGGGGGAGTTTTGGAATCTCAGAGGGCAACATAACTTGGAGGAAAAAATTAATAAATAAAACCCACAGATTATGCCCCTAACTGCAACTTCAAGCAGAGAAGTAGCCCAGACGCTCGCATCTGCCACCAGCAAGCAGGGGCTGAACAGAGAGGCGCAGGGTGCATTGCTTAAGGTAAGGACTGGGCCTGAATGCCCTGAGGGTAATCTGAGGGAGCTAACAGGAGATAACAACCCAAACTGTGGGATAGCCAGAGAGAGGGGAAAAAAAAGAGGAAAGAGAGGGAGAGAGAGAACTTCCCCATGAAAAGCTCTAACCTAAGGCACTGCTGGGCCTGCTCACAGAACAAAGGACTGAGCGAATACCAGAGGAGAGCTAGCCAGCAGCAGACTGGCCCATCCCCTACTGGAGCCAGGGAGGCAGGCAGGCAACAGCCAGAGCTGGAAGGCAAGGGGCAAACTTGGCCTCAGAGATGGCATCCTCTACCAAACTGTGAGCAGGCTCCCAGCTGCTAACCAAGTCTTCCTGGGATCCTGGATGGTTGACACCCACCAGGAGGGTCGCAGCCAAAGATCAGCTCCCCAGAGGAGACACACGGCACACCTGAGAAGGTGCTCCCACTGTGCACCTGGGAAACCAAGCAACCAGGACCGGGGAGGAGATAAGATGCACCGCCCTACCCAGGTAGAGAGCACTCACCAAGCATCTGGTTGCCTGAGCTGCTCAAACCTGGGAAGGGCACAAAACGCAGGCCCAACCAAGTCTGTGCTTTTTTGGAGTACCTGAGAACCTGAACCTGAACGGCTTAGACCTGTGAAGTGCACCCAACCCAGGGCCCTCTTTAGACAGTTCCCTTGCAGAGCAACCTGGAGCCTGAGCAGTGTAGACCGGGAAAGCACACACACCTGAGCAGAGGTAAACCCAATGTGGGCCAGGCACTGCAAGCACTCCCCACACATGCCAGTGCTATTTGTTTGTAGTGTTCCTCCCTCCCCACACCACAGTTGAACAAGTGAGCCTAAATAAATGACCACCTTCAACCACTTGTGTCAGGGTGGAAATTAGATACTGAAGAGACTTGCAAACAGAGGAAGCCAAAGTAAACAAAGAAGAGGGAACCACTTTGGAAGTGACAGGTGCAACAGATTAAAACCCTATAGTTAGCCTTGACTACATTGGAAGCAACATATAGACCCTGAGAAGACGTATTAGCTGGAACAAGGAACTATCTGAAACTGAACTGACCCAACACTGCCCTCAATAGCTCCAGAAAAATTCCTAGATATATTTTACTATTATCATTTTTTAATTTTTAATTTTTAAAATTTTTAAGTTCTTTATTGATCCTTTAATTTTCCCTTTTAAAACCTACTATTACCTTGCAAAAAAAGACCCTATTTTAAAGCAAATTTCATATATTTTTCATAACTTTTGCGATTTTGCTTTTTTTTTTTAATATTGTATTTTTGAGAGTTTAACCTCTACTCTAAATTTTTAATCTTTGCTTTTTGGTATTTGTTATCAATTTTGTACATTTAAGAATCCAATATTCAGTACCCATTTTTACTTAGCAGTGTGATTAATGGATTGATTGCTCTCTCCCCTTTTGACTCTCCTTTTTCTCCCCCAGGTCACCTCTATCTTTTCCCTCCCTCTTCTCTTCTCTACCCAAATCTGTGAATCTCTTTGGGTGTTCATGGCTGTGGAGAACACTTAGGGAACTGATCACTGGCAAGATTGGTCTCTCTCCTTTTGATTCCCTCTCCTCTCCTCCTGGTCACCTCTATCTCCTTCCTCCTCTTCTCTTATCTATGGAACTCTGTGAACCTCTCTGAGTGTTCCAGACTGTGGAGAGCACATAGGGAGTTGATTACTGGCTAGACTGCTCTCTCCCCATTTGATTCCGCCTCTTCTCCTCCTGGTCACCTCTATCTCCCTCCTCTCTCCTCTCTTTTCCATGTAACTCTGAACCTCTCTGGGTGTCCCTCACTGTGGAGAATCTTTTCACCATTAACCTAAGTATTTTGTCATCAGTGCTGTATAGATGGAGAAGTCTTGAGGCTACTGTAAGTATAAGACTGAAAACCAGAGGCAGGAGGCTTAAATCCAAAACTTGAGAACAGCAGAAAACTCCTGACTCCAGGGAACATTAATAGACAAGAGCTCATCCAAAAGCTTCCATACCTACACTGAAACCAAGCTCCACCCAAGAGCCAACAAGTTTCAGAGCAAGACATACCAAGCTAATTCTCCAACAACACAGGAACATAGCCAGGAGCATTAGAATACAGGCAGCAAAAAGTCACAGCAAGCCCATAGACACTTCAAAATTCACTACTGGACACTTGATTGCACTCCAGAGAGAAGATATCCAGCTCCACCCACCAGAACACTGATGCAAGCTTTCCTAACCAGGAAACCTTGACAAGTCACTCATCCAACCCCACCCATAGGGAGCAACCACCACAATAAAGAGGAATCACAAACTTCCAGCATATGGAAAGGCCACCCCAAACACAGTAACCTAAACAAGATGAAAAGGCAGGGAAATATTCAGCAGGTAAAGGGACATGATAAAAGCCCAGTAAGCCAAACAAAAGAGGAGGGGATAGGGAGTCTACTTGAAAAAGAATTAAGAATAATGATAGTAAAAATGATCCAAAATCTTGAAAACAAAATGGAGTTACAGATAACTAGTCTGGAGACAAGGATTGAGAAGATGTAAGAAAAGTTTAACAGACCTAGAAGAAATAAAAGACTCAATCAATAATGAATAATGCAATAACTGAAATCAAAAGCACTCTGGAGGGAACCAACAGTAGAATAACTGAGGCAGAAGATAAGATAAGTGAGGTGGAAGACAGAATGGTGGAAATAAATGAAGCAGAGAGGAAAAAAAGAAAAAATAAAAAGAAATGAGGACAACCTCAGAGACCTCTGGGACAATGTTAAATGCCCCAACATTCGAAATAGCAGTCCCAGAAGAAGACAAAAAGTAAGGCCATGAGAAAATACTTGAGGAGATAATAGTTGAAAACTTCCCTAAAATGGGGAAGGAAATAATAACCCAAATCCAAAAATCCCAGAGAGGCCCAAACAGGATAAACCCAAGGCGAAACACCCCAAGACACACATTAATCAAATTAACAAAGATCAAACACAAAGAACAAATATTAAAAGCAGCAAGGGAAAAACAACAAATAACTAAGAGGAGTCCCATAAGGATAACAACTGATGTTTCAATAGCAACTCTTCAAGCCAGAAGGGAATGGAAGGACACACTGAAAGTGATGAAAGAGAAAAAGCTACAACCCAGATTACTGTACCCAGTAAGGATCTCATTCAAATATGAAGGAGAAATCAAAAGCTTTACAGACAAGCAAAACCTGAGAGAATCCAGCACCACCAAACCAGCTCTAAAACAAATGCTGAAGGATCTTCTCTCGACAGGAAAGAGAAGGTTTATACACCTTTTCTGTGTATAGAAAAGGTGTATAAACTTAAACCCAAAACAACAAAGTAAATGGCAACAGGATCATATTTATCAATAATTACCTTAAATGTAAATGGGTTGAATGCCCCAACCAAAAGACAAAGACTGCCTGAATGGATACAAAAACAAGACCCCTATGTATGTTTTCTAAAAGAGACCCACCTCAAAACAAGGGACACATACAGACTGAAACTGAAGGGCTGGAAAAAGTTATTTCACAGAAATGGAGACCAAAAGAAAGCAGGAGTAGCAATACTCATATCAGATAAAACAGACTTTGAAATAAAGGCCATGAAAAGAGACAAAGAAAGACACTACATAATGATCAAAGGATCAATCCAAGAAGAAGATATAACAATTATAAATATATATGCACCCAACATGGGAGCACCACAATATGTAAGACAAATGCTAACAAGTATGAAAGGGGAAATAACAATAACACAATAATAGTGAGAGACTCTAACAGCCCACTCACACCTATGGATAGATCAACTAAACAAAAAATTAGCAAGGAAACACAAACTTTAAATGATACAATGGACCAGATAGATCTAATTGATATCTATAAGACATTTCAACCTAAAACAATGAATTTCACCTTTTTCTCAAGTGCACACAGAACCTTCTCCAGGATAGATCACATCCTGGGCCATAAATCTAGCCTTGGTAAATTTAAAAAAATATTGAAATCATCTCAAGCATATTTTCTGATTACAATACAGTAAGATTAGATGACAACTACAGGAAAAAAGCTATTAAAAATACAAACATATGAAGGCTAAACAACACACTTCTGAATAACCAACAAATCACAGAAGAAATCAAAATATGCATAGAAACAAATGAAAATGAAAACACAAAAACCAAAAACCTATTCAGATTTAGATCAGTCGCTCAGTTGTGTCTGACTCTTTGTGACCCCATGAATTGCAGCACGCCAGGCCTCCCTGTCCGTCACCAACTCCCGGAGTTCACTCAAACTCACGTCCATCAAGTCGGTGATGCCATCCAGACATCTCATCCTCTTTCGTCCCCTCCTCCTCCTGCCCCCAATCCCTCCCAGCATCAGAGTCTTTTCCAATGAGTCAACTCTTCGCATGAGGTGGCCAAAGTACTGAAGCTTCAGCTTTAGCATCATTCCTTCCAAAGAACACCCAGGACCAATCTCCTTTAGAATGGACTGGTTGGATCTCCTTGCAGTCCAAGGGACTCTCAAGAGTCTTCTCCAACACCACAGTTCAAAAGCATCAGTTCTTTGGCTCTCAGCTTTCTTCACAGTCCAACTCTCGCATCCATACATGACCACTGGAAAAACTGCAAAACCTATGGGATTCACTAAAAGCATTGCTAAGGGGAAGGTTCATGGCCATACAAGCCTACCCCAAGAAACAGGAGAAAAATCAAATAAATAATCTAACTCTCCACCTAAAGCAACTAGAAAAGAAGAAATGAAGCAACCCAGGGTTAGTAGAAGGAAAGAAATCATAAAAAGTAGGGTAGAAATAAGTGCAAAAGAAACAAAAGAGACCATAGCAAAAATCACAAAGCCAAAGATGGTTCTTTGAGAAGATAAATAAAATAGACAAACTATTAGCCAGATTCATCAAGAAAAAAAGGCAGAAGTATCAAACCAACAAAATTAGAAATGAAAATGAAGAAATCACAACAGACAACACAGAAATACAAAGGATCATAAGAGACTACTATCAGCAACTTACGCCAATAAAATGGACAACTTGGAAGAAGTGGACAAATTCTTAAAAAAAGTATAACTTTCCAAAACTGAACCAGGAAGAAATAGAAAATCTTAACAGACCCATCACAAGCACAGAAGTTGAAACTGTAATCAGAATCTTCCAACAAACAAAAGCCCAGGACCAGACAGCTTCACAGCTGAATTCTACCATAAATTTAGAGAAGAGGTAACACCTATCCTACTCAAACTTCTCAAGAAAATTTCAGAGGAAGGTCAAATTCCAAAATCATTCTATGAGGCTACCATCACCCTAATACCAAAACCTGACAAAGATGCCAGAAAAAAAGAAAACTACAGGTCAATATCACTGATGAACATAGACGCAAAACTCCTTAACAAAATTCTAGCTATCAGAATCCAACAACATATTAAAAAGATGATACATTATGACCAAGTGGGCTTTTATCCCATGGATGCAAGGATTCTTCAATATTCACAAATCAATCAATGTGATACACCACATTAACAAATTGAAAGATAAAATCCATATGTTTACCTAAATAGATGCAGAGAAAGCCTTTGACAAAATTCAACATCCATTTATGATAAATACCCTCCAGAAAGCAGGCATAGAACGAACATATCTCAACATAATAAAAGCCATATATGATAAACCCTCAATGGTGAAAAATTGAAAGCATTTCCCCTCAAGTCAGGAACAAATCAATGATGCCAACTCTCACCAGTACTATTCAACATAGTTTTGGAAGTTTTAGCCAGAGCAATCAGAGAAGAAAAAGAAATCAAAGGAATCCAGATTGGAAAAGAAGTAAAACTCTCACTGTTTGCAGATGATATGATCCTATACTTAGAAAACCCTAAAGACTCCACCAGAAAATCACTAGAGCTAACCAATGAAGTTGCAGGATATATAATTAACACAGAGAAATCCCTTGCATTCCTATACACTAACAATGAGAAAACAGAAGTAAAAATTAAGGAAACAATTCTATTCACCATTGCAATGAAAAGAATAAAATACTTAGGAATAAATATACCTAAAGAACAAAAGACCTATATACAAAAAATTAAAAAACACTGATGAAAGAAATCAAAGATGACACATATAGATGGAGAAATATACCATGTTCATGGATCAGAAGAATCAATATAGTGAAAATCCGTATACTACCCAAACCAATCTATAGATTCAATGCAATCCCCATTAAGTTACCAGTGTTATTTTTCAGAGAACTAGAACAAATAATTTCAAAATTTCTATGGAAAAACAAAAAGCCTCGAGTAGCCAAAGTAATCTTGAGAAAAAAGAATGGAACTGAAGGAATCAATCTGCCTGAATTCAGGCTACACTACAAAGTTACAGTCATCAAGACAGTATGGTACTGGCACAAAAGACAGAAACATACATGGATGGAACAAAATAGAAAGCCCAGAGAAAAATCCACGCACCTATGAACACCTTTGACTGTGTGGATCACAATAAACTGTGGAAAATTCTGAA
>NW_024070207.1:20862755-20875606 GCF_014754425.2 Oryx dammah
ACTGGAAAAACCATAGCCTTGACTAGACGGACCTTAGTCGGCAGAGTAATGTCTCTGCTTTTGAATATACTATCTAGGTTAGTCATAACATTTCTTCCAAGGAGTAAGCGTCTTATAATTTCATGGCTGCAGTCACCATCTGCAGTGAATTTGGAGCCCCCCAAAATAAAGTCTGACACTGTTTCTACAGTTTCCCCATCTATTTCCCATGAAGTGATGGGACCAGATGTCATGATCTTCGTTTTCTGAATGTTGAGCTTTAAGCCAACTTTTTCACTCTCCTCTTTCACTTTCATCAAGAGGCTTTGCAGCTCCTCTTCACTTTCTGCCATTAGGGTGGTGTCATCTACATATCTGAGGTTATTGATATTTCTCCTGGCAATCTTGATTCCAGCTTGTGTTTCTTCCAGCCCAGCGTTTCTCATGATGTACTCTGCATAAAAGTTAAATAAGCAGGGTGACAATATACAGCCTTGATGTACTCCTTTTCCTATTTGGAACCAGTCTGTTGTTCCATGTCCACTTCTAACTGTTGCTTCCTGACCTGCATACAGGTTTCTCAAGAGGCAGATTAGGTGGTCTGGTATTTCCATCTCTTTGAGAATTTTCCACAGTTTATTGTGATCCACACAGTCAAAGGCTTTGGCATAGTCAAGAAAGCAGAAATAGATGTTTTTCTGGAACTCTCTTGCTTTTTCCATGATCCAGAAGATGTTGGCAATTTGATCCCTGGTTCCTCTGCCTTTTCTAAAACCAGCTTGAACATCAGGGAGTTCATGGTTCATGTATTGCTGAAGCCTGGCTTGGAGAATTTTGAGCATTACTTTGGCCACTGCTGAGTGTTCCAAATTTGCTGGCATATTGAGTGCAGCACTTTCACAGCATCATCTTTCAGGATTTGAAATAGCTCCACTGGAATTCCATCACCTCCACTAGCTTTGTTCGTAGTGATGCCTTCTAAGGCCCACTTGACTTCACATTCCTGGATGTCTGGCTCTAGATGAGTGATCACATCATCATGATTATCTGGGTCGTGAAGATCTTTTTTTTTACAGTTCTTCTGTGTATTCTTGCCACCTCTTCTTAATATCTTCTGCTTCTGGTAGGTCCAGACCATTTCTGTCCTTTATCGAGCCCATCTTTGCATGACATGTTCCCTTGGTATCTCTAATTTTCTTGAAGAGATCTCTAGTCTTTCCCATTCTGTTCTTTTCCTCTATTTCTTTGCATTGATCGCTGAAGAAGGCTTTCTTATCTCTTTTTGCTATTCTTTGGAACTCTGCATTCAGATGCTTGTATCTTTCCTTTTCTCCTTGGCTTTTTGCTTCTCTTCTTTTCACAGCTATTTGTAAGGCCTCCCCAGACAGCCATTTTGCTTTTTTGCATTTCTTTTCCTTGGGGATGGTCTTGATCCCTGTCTCCCGGACAATGTCACGAACCGCATTCCATAGTTCATCAGGCACTCTATCTATCAGATCTAGGCCCTTAAATCTATTTCTCACTTCCACTGTATAATCATAAGGGATTTGATTTAGGTCATACCTGAATGGTCTAGCGGTTTTCCCTATTTTCTTCAGTTTGAATCTGAATTTGGTAATAAGGAGTTCATGATCTGAGCCACAGTCAGCTCCTGGTCTTGTTTTTGTTGACTGTATAGAGCTTCTCCATCTTTGGCTGCAAAGAATATAATCAATCTGAACAGTGTGGAGATTCCTTAAAAAAAACTGGAAATAGACCTGCTGTATGACCCAGCAATCCCACTGCTGGACATATGCACCAAGGAAACCAGAACTGACAAACATGTGTACCCCAATGTTCATCACAGCACTGTTTACAATAGCCAAGGCATGGAAGCAACCTAGATGTCCATCCGCAGATGAATGGATAAGAAAGCTGTGGTACATATACACAGTGGAATATTACTTGGCTATTAAAAAGAATGCATTTGAGTCAGTTCTAATGAGGTGGATGAAACTGGATCCTACTATACAGAGCGAACTAAGTCAGAAAGAAAAACACCAATACAGTATTCAGTTCAGTTCAGTTGCTCAGTCATGTCCAACTCTTTGTGACCCCATGAAACTCAGCACACCAGGCCTCCCTGTCCATTGCTAACTCCCAGAGTTTACCCAAACTCATTGAGTCGGTGATGCCATGCAACCATCTCATCCTCTTTTGTCCCCTTCTCCTCCTGCCTTCAATTTTTCCCAACATCAGGGTCTTTTCCAATGAATCAGTTTTTCACATTAGGTGACTTTTCTGGTGGCTCAGATAGTAAAGCGTCTGCCTACAATGCAGGAGACCCAGGTTCAATCCCTGGGCTGGGAAGATATTCTGGAGAAGGAAATGGCAACCCACTCCAGTATTCTTCCCTGGACAATCCCATGGACATAAGAGCCTAGTAGGCTGCAGTCCATGGGGTCGCAAAGAGTTGGACACGACTGAGCAACTTGACTTTCACTTTCACTTTTTCAGGTATTCACATCAAGTGGCCAAAGTATTGGAGTTTCAGCTTTAACATCAGTCCTTACAATGAACAACAAGGACCGATTTCCCTTAGGATGGACTGGTTGGATCTCCTTGCAGTCCAAGGGACTCTCAAGAATCTTCTCCAACACCACAGTTCAAAAGCGTCAATTCTTCTGCACTCAGCCCTCTTTATAGTTGGACTGTGACATCCATACATGACTACTGGAAGAACCTAGCCTTGACTAGATGGACCTTTGTTGGCAAGGTAATGTCTCTTCTTTCTAATATGCTATCTAGGTTGGTCATAACTTTCCTTCCAAGGAGTAAGCATCTTTTAGTTTCATAGCTGCAGTCACCATCTGCAGTGATTTTGGAGCCCAGAAAAATAAAGTCAGCCACTGTTTCCCCATCTATTTCCCATGAAGTGATGGGACCAGATGCCATGATCTTAGTTTTCTGAATGTTGAGCTTTAAACCAACTTTTCCACTCTCCTCTTTCACTTTCATCAAGAGGCTTTTTAGTTCCTCTTCAGTTCAGTTCAGTTTAGTTCAGTCGCTTTCTGCCATAAGGGTGGTGTCATCTGCATATCTGAGGTTATTGATATTTCTCCCGGCACTCTTGATTCCAGCTTGTGCTTCATCCAACCCAAAGTTTCTCATGATGTACTCTGCATATAAGTTAAATAAGCAGGATGACAATATACAGCCTTGACGTACTGCTTTTCCTATTTGGAACCAGTCTGTTGTTCCATGTACAGTTTAACTGTTGCGTCTTGACCTGCATACAGGTTTCTCAAGAGGCAGGTTAGGTGGTCTGGTATTCCCATCTCTTTCAGATTTTTCCACAGTTTATTGTGATCCACACAGTCAAAGGCTTTGGCATAATCAATAAAGCAGAAATAGGTGTTTTTCTGGAACTCTCTTGCTTTTTTAATGATCCATCGGATGTTGGCAATTTGATCTCTGGTTCCTCTGTATTTTCTAATCCAGCTTGAACATCTGGAAGTTCACGGTTCACATATTGTTGAAGCCTGGCTTGGAGAATTTTGAGCATTACTTTACTAGTGTGTGAGATGAGTACAATTGTGTGGTAGTTTGAGCATTCTTTGGCATTGCCTTTCTTTGGGATGGGAATGAAAACTGACCTTTTCCAGTCCTGTGGCCACTGCTGAGTTTTCCAAATTCGCTGGCAGATTGAGTGCAGCACTTTCATAGCATCATCTTTCAGGATTTGAAATAGGTCAACTGGAATTCCATCACCTCCACTAGCTTTTTTTGTAGTGATACTTCTAAGGCCCACTTGACTTCACATTCCAGGATGTCTGGCTCTAGGGGAGTCATCATACCATCGTGATTATCTGGGTCATGAAGATCTATTTTGTATAGTTCTTCTGTGTATTCTTGCCACCTCTTCTTAATATCTTCAGCTTCTGTTAGGTCCATACCATTTCTGTCCTGTATTGAACCCATCTTTGCGAAAAATGTTCCCCTAGTAAACCTAAATTTCTTGAAGAGATCTCTAATCTTTCCCACTCTATTGTTTTCCTCTATTTCTTTTCATTGATTACTGAGGAAGGCTTTCTTATCTCTCCTTGCTCTTCTTTGGAACTCTGCATTCAAATGGATATTTCTTTCCTTTTCTCCTTTGCTTTTTGCTTCTCTTCTTTTCACAGCTATTTGTAAGGCCTCCTCAGACAGCCATTTTGCTTTTTTGCATTTCTTTTTCTTGGGGATGGTCTGATTCCTGTCTCCTGTACAGTGTCACAAACCTCCATCCATAGGTCATCAGGCACTCTGTCTATCAGATCTCAGCACATATATATGGAATTTAGAAAGATGGTAATGATGACCCTATACGCAATACAGCAAAAGAGACAGAGATGTAAAGAACAGACTTTTGGACTCTGGGAGAGGCGAGGGTGGGATGGTTTGAGAAAATAGCATTGGAACATTTATATTATTATATGTGAAATAGATCGCCAGTTCTGGTTCAATGTATGAGACAGGGTGCTCAGGGCTGGTGAACTGGGATGACCCTGAGGGATGGGATGGGGAGGGAAGTGGGAGGTGGGGTTCAGGATGGGGAACACATGTACACCCATGGCTGATTCATGTGAATGTATGGCAAAAACCACCACAATTTTTAAAAGTAATTAGCCTCCAATTAAAATTTAAAAAGTGTAGACATTTAAAAAAATTAACTATTCTAGCTCTGAAAGCAATTATCCTTCAATAAAAAAAATTAATCAATTAAAAAAGATAACAACAAAAAATATTAACCATTTTACCTAGGATTTCTAAATCTGAAAATGAAAATATTTTGTATTAATAATTATAAAGCAAAAATGACTATCATCTCTTCAATAAAATTATGAGTTGTCAGCAATTTCAAAAGGGTTAATTTTGGATGACACATATTTAAGGAGAAGAATAAAAAGTGAGTGTAACCTGAAAGCTATTAGAAATACATTTAAAATCTGAAATAAATTTTATAAGATGGAAATAATCTTTCATAACAGTAAAATACATGTCTTCTCATGAGCATGTAAATGTACAAAAATATGGCATTATGTAATATATCATGCCATCATTAACAGAATGTTAAGAAGACACAAATATTTCTAGCATGTATTCATTATTCATCAATTATTTCTGGAAGCCTACTACATACCAGGATTTGTTCCAGCCGCTGGAGTTAACAGCAGTGCACAAAACAAAGAACCTGCTTTCTCAGAACTAACTTTCTGGAGTGGAAGACAGACAATAAATGTATCTGATAATTATAACTTTCATAAAAATAAAGCAGGATAATATGAAAGAGAGTTCATTTTATATAGGGTGATCAGGAAATGCCTCTCTGAAAAAAATAACATTAAGGACCTCAGTGAAGTGAGGGTCTGAGCCAGGTGAAAATACAGGGAAAGAAACTTCCAGGGAGAAGGAATGTTGTTGTTTAGTCACTAACTCTTGTCTGACACTGTGACCCCATGGATTATAGCCCACCAGGCTCATCTGTCCATGGGATTCTCCAGGCAAGAATACTGGAGTGGTTGGCCAATTCCTACTCTACGGAATCTTCCCAGACCAGGGATGGAACCCATGTTGAAGGAATAGCACATTCAGAAGCCCTAGGGAGGGAATCAGCTTAGTTCTAGCAAGACTGGTAGGATAGGAAACAGATAAAGTTAGACAATCTCACAAAGATAGACTGACTGTGCACAATGGTACTGAATTTCCTATTTATAGTTAGTAAAATGGGAAGCAGTTGGATAGTTGTGAGTAGAGTGAGATGATGTCCGTTATAGTTGAAAAGTCTACTCTATATGGAAAGGAAGGGTAAAAGCAATAAATCGGGCTAGAGCTGACGGTGACTTGCACCAATTTGCCAGCAGTGGAGAAGCTGATAGGATTTTACCGATCCATTGACTGTGGAGTATCAGAGGATGATGCCTCTATTTTTGTAATGGGAAACTAGATAATTGTTTGTGGGGCATGGGGATGATGGACAAAGGTTCAGTTTTACATGGTTCAGTTTGAGCTGCCTGACAAAACATCTTATGGCTTCCTGATAGCTCAGTTGGTAAAGAATCCACCTGCAATGCAGGGGACCCCAATTTGATCCCTGGGTCAAGAAGATCTGCTGGAGATGGGATAGGCTACCCAATCCAGAATTCTTGGGCTTCCCTTGTGGCTCAGCTGGTAAAGAATCTGCCTGTAATGCGGGAGACGTGGGTTGAATCCCTGGGTTGGGAAGATCTCCTGGAGAAGAGAAAGGCTACCCACTCCAGTATTCTGGCCTGGAGAATTCCATGGACTGTATAGTCCATGGAGTCACAAAGAGTTGGACACAGCTGGGTGACTTTCACCACCACCAGATCAACTAAACATCTAAAGGGAGAAGGTGAGTAGGCAGTTGGACTTGGTTCTGGAAATTAGGGGAAAGATTGGAGCTATAGATATATTTTTGAGAGTCACCAATACATGTTGTTGCTGTTGTTCAGTCACTCAATGGTGTCCAGCTCTTTATGACCCCATGGACTGCAGCACGCCAGGCTTCCCTGTCCATCATCAACACCCAGAGCTTGCTCAATCTCATCTCCATTGAGTCAGTGATACCACCCAACCACCTTGTCTTCTGTTGCCTCCTTTTCCTCCTGCCTTTAATCTTTCCCAGCATCAGGGTCTTTCCCAATGAGTAGGTTCTTTGCATCAGGTGGCCAAATTATTGGAGCTTCAGGTTCAGCATCAGTTCTTCCAATGAATAATCAGGACTGATTTCCTATAGGATTGACTGGTTTGATCTCCTTTCAGTCCAAAGGACTCTCAAGAGTCTTCTCCAACACCTCAGTTCAAAAGCATCAATTCTTCAGTGCTCAGCCTTCTTTATGGTTCAACTCTCACACTCATAAATGACTAGTAGAAAAACCATAGCTTTAACTATACAGACCTTTGTTGGCAAAGTAATGTTTAATATGCTGTCTAGGTTTGTCATAGATTTTCTTCCAAGGAGCAAGCATTTTCTAATTTCATGGCTGAAGTCACCATCTGCAGTGATTTTGGAGCCCAAGAAAACAAAGTCTGTCATGGTTTCCATTGTTTCCTCATCTATTTGCCATGAATTGATGGGACCGGATGCCATAATCTTCGTTTTTTGAATGCTGAGTTTTAAGCCAGCTTTTTCATTCTCCTCTTTCACCTTCATCAAGAGGTTCTTTAGTTCCTCTTCACTTTCTGCCATAAGGGTGGTTGGTGTCGTCTGCATATCTGAGGTTACTGATATTTCTTCCTGCAATCTTGATTCCAGCTTATGAGTCATCCAGCCTGGTATTTTGCATTATGTACTCTGCACCTAAGTTAAATAAGCAGGGTGACAACACACAGTCTTGATGTACTCCTTTCCCAATTTGGAACCAGTCCATTGTTCCATGTCCAGTTTAAACTGTTGCTTGTTGACCTCCATACAGGTTTCTGAGGAGGCAGGTAAGGTGGTCTGGTATTCACATCTCTTTAAGAATTTTCCACAGTTTGTTGTGATTCACACAGTCAAAAGCTTTAGAGTAGTCATTGAAGCATAAGTAGATGTTTTTCTGGAATTCTCTTGCTTCTTCTATGATCCAACAGATGTTGGCAATTTATTCTCTGGTTCCTCTGCTTTTTCTAAATCCAGCTTGAACATCTGGAAGTTCTTTGTTCATGTACTGTTGGAGCTTGGCTTGGAGAATTTTGAGCATTACTTTGCTAGCATGTGAGATGAGTACAATTGTGCAGTAGTTTGAACATTCTTTGGCATTGCCTTTCTTTGAGGTTGTAATGAAAACTGACCTTTTCTAGTCCTGTGGCCACTGCTGAGCTTTCCAAATTTGCTAGCATATTGAGTGCAGCACTTTCACAGCATCATCTTTTACGATTTGAAATATCTCAGCTGGAGTTCCAACACCTGCACCATCTTTGTTCATATCACCTCCCCTAGCTTTGTTCGTAGTAATGCTTCCTACGGCCCACTTGACTTGCACTCCAGGATGTCTGGCTCTAGGTGAGTGACTATACCATCATGGTTATCTGGGTCATTAAGATCATTTTTTGTAAAATTCTGTGTAATCTTGCCACCTCTTCTTAATATCTTTTCAGTTAGAGCCATACCATTTCTGTCCTTTATTGTGCCCACTTTGCATGAAATTTTTCCTTGGTATCTCTAATTTTCTTGAGGTCTCTAGTCATCAGTATATATGTAGTATCTAAAGCCATAGGATTAATTAAAGTCACCTAAGGTATAGTGTGTGGCTTCCCTGGATGCTCAGTGGTAAAGATCTGCCTGCCAACGTAGAAGATGCAAGTTCAGTCCCCGGGTTAGGAAGATCCCCTGGAGGAGAAAATGACAACCCATTCCAGTATTCTTGCTGGAAAAAAAATCCCATGGACAAAGGAGTCTGGCAGGCTACAGCCCACAGGTAGCAAAGAATCTGACACAACTGAGCCACTGAGCACACACACCCACACAGAATAGAGTGTAGATAAGATAAAGAGAAGAGGAGCAAGGACTGAGATATATGGGACCCTCCAATATATAGAGGCCAAAGCGATGAGAAGGTACCAACAAAAGGCACTAAAGGGAGGCCAAGGAAAAGAGAAAGAAACCCAAAATTTGTGGTGTCTCAGAAAACAAGTAAGGAAAATGCTTCAAGGATAAAGTGATAGACAATATCAAAAGCTGTCAGTAAGTCTGACTTGTGGACACAGCTAGGGAAGGAGAGTGTGGGACGCATTGAGAGAGTAGCATGGAAACATACATTACCATGCATAAAATAGATAGCTGTTGGGAATTTGCTCTATGATGCAAGGAGCTCAAATCTGGTGCTCTGTGACAACCTAGAGGGGTGGGATTGGGTGGGAGGTGGGAGGGAGGTTCAAGAGGAAGGAGACATATGTATACCTAAGGCTGATTCATGTTGATGTATGGCAGAAACCAACACAATATTGTAAAGCAATTATCCTTCAATTAAAAATAATTTAAATTTTTTTTTAAAAAGCTGTCAATAGGCCAAGTAAGATGAGGCCTGAGAATGGTCTAATAAGTTTGGCAAACTGAAGATAACTGGTAACATTGATAAAGGAACAAGTGGAATGTCTGGAGCAAAACAGATTAAAGTGGGTTCAGGAAAAAAATGGAAGGGTAAAAATTAGAGTATGGATAATTAATTCTCTTGAGACTTTTGCAATGAAAGAACATAAGGTGCTCTTGCTAGGAGGAAGTCACTCATTTCTTCCCTTTGAAGACATGAATGGAGAACATCTTACATAAAGGCTTGATACTGTTGTTACTTGGATTTTGGTCATACCTGCTTAGTAACAGTGAATGTACTTATTTGAAGGATGCAGGTCAGAGTATTTTAGGATTGTATTGATCCTTATCAAAGCATACCATACCAAGGCAGAACATTTTTCTGAGACAATTAGAAACGATCACAGTTTAGTTTCACCAGTGATTATTTTAACAAATACTTCACATCTGCTCAAATTGTTTTACTAAGGTATCTGCATCTTCTCACATTTCCAATGAAATATTATTTTTAAAAGCCTGCAATTTTTCCAGACCATTGAACATCTTTACTTTCCATCTATGTGCAATCTGGGATTTCATTCTTTTTCTTCTAAATTTGTCTTCTGCAGCAAAAGTAACAACTAAAGAAACAACTATATATATATTTTTAGGGGGGTTTCTTTTAAAAATAATTTGCTTTCTTTTGCATGCCACAGGACAGAGTTCCAGTTTCAAAACAGGGTACGTCAAGAACAAAAATATTCCCCCTCCCCAACCATCTTTATTGTCAACCATCTTTATTGTCACCAATACAAGAAATCCTTCTGGAAACATAAGCAAGTGACTAAATAGGTATTAAACCACTGAATCTACAAGTTAATACATAATCTGTTATGGCAGAATAATCAAGAGTTTTCCCCCAAAGAAAGATTTTAATTTTTCAAATATAAAAGAGTCTAAGAGGATAATATGAAAACAAACAAAAATCTCTTTCTCCAAGTTTGACGGTAAAGATGGGTAACACACTGGCAGCTGAAGAAAGCTGAAACTCTTACTAATAAATGGATCCAAATTAAGAATTTCTACAACATTTCTTTAGAAAACAGAATCAGAATTCTTTTTTTTTTTTAAATGATGATCCTGTGGAATGCATTCACTTCCATATTTATCTAATATCATAACAGTGAAGGCACTTTAAAAATTTGGCTATTGGTCTAGAAATATGACTGAAGATCAGAATGAAGGCATATCAGAATTCTGGTTCTAGGGAACATAAAACCTATATGGTATTTTGAAAACTTTGAAACAAAGGGATCAAATAATAAAACTATACAAACTCCCAAAGGGTTCCAGTAAGTGCATATCTTTAAGCAAGATTTGTATTCTGGCTTAGATTGGCAGTCTATTTGAAACTCAGCATAGAGGGTACTATTTCATCATTCACACTCTTGCTGTTTGTTTCTTCTCCCACAGATCTCTCATCTTCTTTCCTTATATTCTTCTTTTTCTACTTTCTCCCTCTTTCCCTCTTTCTTATTGATGTTTTTTTCTTTTCCATTAGGTGGAAATAAATATATATTTTTTTAATTTCTGGCTGTCCTTATTTTAAAATGACTATAGCATTCTCTCTTTGGGGTTTCCCTGGTAGCTCAGCTGGTAAAGAATCCACCTGCAATGTAGGAGACCCCGGTTCAATTCCCGGGTCAGGAAGATCCCCTGGAGAAGGGATAAGCTACCCACTCAAAAATTCCTGGGCTTCCCTGGTGGCTCAGATCGTAAAGAATCCACCTGCAGTGCAGGAGACCTGGGTTTGATCTCTGGGTTGGCAAGATCCTCTGGAGGAGGGCATGGCAACCCACTCTAGAATTCCTGCCTGGAGAATCCCCATGGGCAGAGGTGCCTGGCAGGCTACAGTCCATTTGGTTGCAAAGAGTCAAACTAAGTGACTATGCACAGCACAATCTCTTTTCTTAATATATTTTCCTTAATTCTTTGGCTTCAGAATATTTTCCAAGCATTACTAGAAGATTAGGCCAGTTTTGTAACCTTGTAAGTTTACTTTTTAGAAGTGTTTATGACCAAAAAAGTTCTGTTTTACTTGTATGTGGGCATACCTTTATTGTTTTTCATTGGGCTGACTGCCTTTCATAAAAACGAATTTCCTGCTTTAAGAGGACTGGTTCTTTATCTGCTTAAAAGCTGTAAATTCACTTCATAATTTTAAGTGGTAAATCTGCCTACTTATCCATTTTCTCACTGTTTTTGATAGCTGCTTTTGAGCATGGGTTAGACAATGTTTACTAAATGACTTCAGAGTCTTCTCATCAAAATAGAACCTCAGAGTGTCTATTTTTATGGCCTGTGCCTTTGATTGCTCTATTGGTGCTGACATGGTCGTAGGCATCCATCCAGATCTTCATTTCACAGACATTTCCTAAGCATTCATCTTTGCACTCAAGGCTACAGATATGCAATTGACCTAGACACAGAGTTCCCTACCATCAAGTTTACTGAAGGAGAGCAAAAAAGAAAAACAAAACAAACAACACAGTAACTCAAAACCCACTTATCAGAATGGCCAAATTTCAGGACACTGATGACAATAATAAATGCTGATAAGGCTGTGAGGCAACAAGAACACTCATTCATTGCTGGTAGGAATGCAAAATGGCACAGCCACTTTGGAAGATAATTTGGCGATTTTTCACAAAACTAAACAAATTATTACCATATGATCCAGCAGTCATGCTCCTTGGTTATTTACCAAAAGGAGTTGAAAATTTATGTGCACACAAAAACCTGCATACAAATATTTATAGCAGCTTTATTCACAACTGCAAAAACTTGGAAGCAACCAAGATGTCACTCAGTTCATTCATGCAAAGGGCAACATTTAAATGATGTAGCACTTCCCTTGGCTGGAGTCTCCAACCAGATATCTGGGGAAAACATCATACTGATCTACCTATAAATATTATAATCACAAAATGTTGAAATAGAAACTTTTCACAGTGACAAAATACAATGTGACAACAGTTCAGTATTCCTCCTTGAGGCCTTCAAAGTCCTTACTGTTCTAAATAAATGCCAGAGAATGCTCTCTGGCCATTTGGAGATTCTGCTAATATAAGAAACTTAACAGGTACCATAGCCCTCTCCCCTCCATCATGAGCTGCTGTTGCCACAGCTTTCTGAATGATGTTCTGATGGTGTATGCACAGATTTTTAGTCCAATGCTGTTCCACCTTTTTCATATGTTGACAGCTCATCCACATGCTTTGTTTATTCTCAAAATGCCCTGAAGTTCAAATTCTCAATGAATCAGTACTAATTCCGATAATAACGTACACTGTTCTTCCTGCCAAAGTGCCAGATAAATAAAATGGCTGATTCCAAAGACAGAGAGTAATCACACATACCTACAGAAAATAACTATTTGTAGTAGAATCAAACCTAGAAAAGCATGGCTTTGCCTTCCTTTGATGGGCCATCCATGGGAGAGATAGAATAACCAATTCCTTCTACCCTCCAACCCTGTTTCATTCCTTAGAAATGGGCAGTTGGCTCTTCAGGAATCCCTAGGCCCTGTTGATTCTCTTGGTTGTTGTTTAGTCGCTCAGTCATATCTGGCACTTTGCGACCCCATGGACTGTAACCCACCAGGCTCCTCTTTCCATGGAATTCTCCAGGCAAGAATACTGGAGTGGGTTGTCATTTCCTACCCCAGGGGATCTTCCTAACCAAGGGAGTGAACCCGGGTCTCCTGCACTGGCAGCCAGATTCTTGATCAGTGAGCCACCAAGGAAGCCCCAATTCTCTTGATACTTACTAACAAAAGAACGAG